>NC_137827.1:38403138-38628138 GCF_963921795.1 Nannobrachium achirus | reverse complement strand
AGTCACAAGTATACACAAATAGGCCTGTAAGTGCCAATATTGGTTCAAATCGGCCTGATGGTGACGCTAAATGGGACAGATCCATGTTGATGACATGACTCTAGACATACTGTGTATCGCGTTGTGTGATTTTAGGGCAAAATGTGTAGGAGCAGTGTCCAAAAGTGTGTTTTGCAAGAATCGGCCTCATGGTGGCGCTCGAAGAGGGGCATGTGAGAAATGGGCGGAGGTTGTGGTTTGGCAGCCAAGGAGTGCGTGTGCAAAGTTTGGCATGGATAGGGGCAACGGTGGTGGAGACATGAGTAGGGGAAAAGCGTGACGTGAAGGACAGACTGACTGACAGACTGACTGGCAGCCGGTGGAGGTTTTGATAGTAACTGCGACCTGACGGTTGCAATCACCAATGCAACACTGGACAGCAGGGAGGGTGTGTTTCACCAGGGTGTGTTTGTCCGCGTTGACATATACAGAGTAATCGTCCTACAGTGTGTGTGCCAACGCCTCTCCTATCTCCAATCAAACACGACTCCACCTCTGCACTGCCTGCGTGGGGCCAGATGTTCCACACACACCCCCCCGCAGTGCCAACGCTATTAAGACCTGAGCCAACGCTCATGTTAACTGATGGCCATGTTGATGGGTCAAACCGCCTGGCTGCGAGGTCCCAATAAACCCCCTCACTGCAGGGATTAAAGCACAGACGGATATTTGGGACAAATCGTGAGTAGGACAGACGTTTGGAATGAACACGGTGTGCTCTGATCACATCTGTTAACGTGTGGAGATGTGACCTTGTAGATATAGCGGCACGAAAGCACCGTTGGTGGAAGATGAAGTACTCAATGTGCCTCTGAGATACAGTAGTGGAGTGTGGAGTAGAAGTATCACGAATTGCAGTGGTTCTCAAAGTGGATTTCAGGGACTCTCTAGGTTCCTTTATGGGGGTCTAAATTGACCTTTACAAGTCTGTAACTTTGACAGACTTGACAGACAAATGGAACAAGACAAATGGAACCAAATGGACCCTAACGGGTCCATTTTGGTTCCATTTGTACACTGTCAAAGTTAAGGGGAGACCTTCAAATTTGAAAGCCACTGACGTATTGAAACACCCTCATGTGTACTACTTGGACATACTCAAGCAAAGGAAAACAGTGGGTCTCAACCTTGTCTGGATTGGGGCCCATTTGGAACTCTCAAAAGTGCCCGCGGCCAACCCATGTGGCCACGTTTGGCTGCCATGTTAAGTGGCCATATAATGTAAAGTATATGATTTGAACACACATGGTTCATTATCAGACCGTAAAGCGTACCCTAAAACGTACCCTGGCAATGTGTAGCAAATTGGAGTAGTGAGCCGTAAATTTTATGAAAAAAAAAAAAAAAAGGTTACCCTTTCCACCACTTGTCCAGTACATGTGCTACCAGCGCTGGGGAGGTGTGACAGTAGATGTGACCTTGTACAGTAGATGGCCGCTGCACAAGGCACCACCTCACCATGGTCATGACCAGCAGGAGCTGCTGTGTAAGCACTTGCCTCAGAACAGGAGAAAAGCCTCAGGCCTCTCCAAGGCTGACACACAGAAGAGCACAACTCTAATTAACCTATTAAGACATGGAATTATTTTTATGCTTTAGCTATTGAAAAAATAGCAGATCTACAAGCTCACAGTGCGGCACCGAGTGCCGCGCTGCGAGCTTGTATATCTGCCATTTTTGAAAAATCGTGAAAATGTGTGCGAATCTTTGAATATATATTTTTTAAAGCGTAGCATTTATAACTCAAATATTTGCTTCTGGGGGTCCCTGGAACTAAATATTTTGAGATGAGGGTCCGTCCGTGGCCAAATACATATCATTTTGGGGGTCTTTGACATGAAAAAGTTTGAAAACCACTGATTTAGAAGAAGCATTTAGAATCGGGTAAAAAATATTCAAAGACTTTTTTTCAGGATTTTTCAAAAATAGCAGATCTACAAGCTCGCAGCGCGGCACTCGGTGCCGCGCAGTGAGCTTGTATATCTGCTATTTTTTACTATTTAAAAGCATAAGACAATGTTTAAAGTAATAATGCGTAATAATGCGTTGCCGGTCTTGATAGGTTAATACAGTCATGCTTGGCTGTCCTGCATGCTCTATTGTTAGCACTATAACAAAGACCCCCCCGCTTTTTTTTCAGTTAACTCAGATTTCTCAGCATTGTGCTTTAGTTCCCGTAATTGTACTTCGAACCCGTTGAAATGATCTCTAAAATGTTGCATAAGGCGGTCATTTTCTTTCCGGTTGATTTGCCAAGCAAGTGATTGCTCCCTGAAAAGGCTTGAGTTGACGTGAAAGGAAGAGCTGGGTGAAGTTATAAATCACCCCAAACAAAACCATAGAAGAGGTGGAATTCTTCATTTTGAGGTGTACTGTATTTTATTTCTAGGTTAAAGCTGGATTATGTAACGTTCCTGTTCCGTCCCAGATTTGAACCCGGGGCTCCTATGCAAATGTTTTTGTTAGTTTTTTTTGCCACTGAGCTAATAGCTTGCTTGCTCTGAGGAGAAATTGAATTTGTGTCAAACCAGAAACCGGATCGGGTAAAAGGTTGTGTCCAACCTGGGGCGCCCGCTGGCCTACTGGTCCAGGCGCATACCACATAAGGCATTGCCACATAAGCACTGATGCCTGACGGCGTCGCCGGTTCAAATCCCGATCCGGATGACCTTTGGCGCATGTCACTCCCCATCTCTCCCCCCATTTCCTGTCAGTCTACTGTACTATTGTATGAAGGCATAAAAGCCCCAAAAAATTATCTTTAAAAAAAGGTTGTCCAACTTAGACTGTCTCAACAGAAGAGCGGGGAGAGCAAATACAACCACCCCAATTGTATAAGTTATATTGTTTAACATATTCTACATGCAGATCAGACGAAATTACATTGGTCCTGGTCAACTAAGGTTAACCCATTAAGAAAATGAAAAATGTTGCTGTCAGTGGTTCTCAAGCTTTTTCATGTCAAGGACCACCAAAATTACATGTATTTTGCCGCTGAATATCTTGTTCCAGGGACCCCCAGAAGCAAAGACTTTAGTTAAAAATATTTGCTTTAAAATGTATGCACATTCAACACACATTTTGAAGCTTTTTCAAGAATATCAGATGGACAAGCTCATAGCGAGGCATGGAGTGATAGCTTTATCAACAGTTATATTTCATGTGGCTTCAGCGCCCATGTTTTAACCTCCTGTTAATGTCGGTCATATTTTATGTGCTTTTTATTACAGACAGCGCTTTGATCAACACTGGTTGTTCTTTTTTTTAAAATGTACCTCATAAATAAATAAAAGAATGACTTGACTACTGATTTGGGGGAACTAATGAAGTTTCCTCTAACACGGCCCTCAGGCTGCAAACGCTTCAGACTTATTAAATATCTGAATGCGCTCAACAGCCGACTGATCTAAACATCAATATCTGGATATTAAATAAAGTGCAGAAACATTACAGGATTTTATTTGCAGAGGAGGGTGGCCTCTGCATTTGATACTCCGTCCACCACAAGCTTCACAATGCATTGCAATGTGACGCATTGTGAGCTTGTAGATCTGCCATTTTCAAAATGGCAGATCTCTAGTCATTCATTGTTATAGCCGATGGGGATATACAGTATTTAACCCTTGCCTCTGGTCAGATTGAATTAATGCATGCATTTCCTTTTGGAAAATGTCCGATATGTTAGACATTTATGCTTGATAATATCACTATTTAACAATTCAATAAAAATTATATGTTATATTAACCACATTAAGTGTTAATCAGAATGGGAATCATCTTGCATCATCCTAGGCTACATGATTATAGCCTCGGGCAGAAACCTTGTATCTCCATATATCTCAACATGTTATGAGTTTTTTTTTCTTCCTGTAAATGAATGACTTACACCATCGTACAAGAGTAACACAAGGACGTTTTTTTTGTTTTGTTTTTTGTTTGTTTTTTACATTTTGAAAGTTGAAGTAAACGTGGTAAAGTGTGTCTGTGAAACATAGCTAAAATAAAAAGATTACACTGGCTTACCGGTTCTAATGGGTTAATGGAGTCTAATTGGCAATTTGTAACCTTTATCTCAATAAAGTCTCTCTCTCTCCCTCTCTCTCTCTCTCTGTCTCTCTCTCTCTAGAGTGGTTGCTACACTTCGTTGACAGTCCTGTCCCTTAATTCATGAATGCATGAACATGCACTTCACGTTGTGAACTTTCCCGTGTCGGATTAATGAGAGTCTATCCATCTGCATGCAGACACACACATTCACATGCATGCGTTTGCAATTGCAATGCAATGCATTTGTGAATGCGTACTTTCTGACTGTATTAAAGTCAGTGGCTGTCAAACTAAATAAGCCTGTTGTCGAAGTACCGCCATGGAAATAAGCCCACCCATCTGCAGGAAGCCATGTAGAAGTGTTTTCTTCCCCCCCTCCATGATGTGAACACACACAAACCGGGAAACTGAGAATCTCAAGGCGGCACTGTATTTTACAGACGATCACGAAAAGAAGAAAAAAAAAACATTGCTTTGATTTATGAGTCACTGACGGCGTTCAAATGTGAAATTGTCCACAGAATGATGTCATGTGGTGACCAAAGACGTCTAGGTGTCTTAATTAAAGCTCACAGAGATGATTTAGATGAATAATAAGCCCGACGTGCCGCTGAAAGATACTAATGGGAAATTAATATTTTCCAAGTCGTTAGGTTTTATGTAGCGAAAGTGGAAAGAAGAGCCAGGGACAAAAAAATGGTTATAATACGTTTAACAGTTGATCTCTTTGGGGAACTGTAACTGAGGAAGAGTCAAAAGGAGCCGTGGTCGGAACTAAGTACATTCAAATGAGGTACTGTATCACGACACAATGACGCATTGTGAGCTTGTAGATTGGCTATGCCTGGCAAAATAGACAGAAAGTCCAATACACACTTACACAGATGACTCGCGTCCAGTGTACTTTTACTTGGAACAAAGTACCGTGTGTTTACACTGTGGTATTGTTACTTTTTACTTAAAGTAGCACTACATACCTTTTGTTTAATGAATACAAAGTAATTTTGTCCAATCTCTATGGTAGAGTATGTTAATACAATATAATTTACAGGCTACAATTGGTGTGGTTGTATTTTGCTCTTCTGTTGAGACATTTAGATTGTGTCAAATGTCATGTCTCACCTAGACACAGGATCTGACACGGATTTTGACCTGACAGTCCAGATTCAATTCATTCCCTGAGCAAGCAGGTTAGCTCAATTGTAAGAATGTCTGCGCTTGCGCAGGGAACCGAGTTCAAATCCGTGGCAGAAGAGGAAAGTTACAAGTTAACTTTAAGTCTTAAAATCTGTGTACTTCCTCCACCACTGGAGAGGTGCTGCTTAATACCCAGTCTACAAGTTCACAGCGCATCGCATTGCATATAATGACAACTCCCCCAAAATAGGGACGGCGGGGTTAATGTGGCTGGGAATTCAAACTGCTAAAATTGAAAGATTTCCAGCCAAACACTTGGAGAACCAAATGAAAGAAATCCCGAGGCAAATACAGCCTAATATTGAGATGGATTTTCAATTCCAAAAAACCCTTTAATGATCTCCACCACTGCCATCATGGTGGAAGCCGGCTGCTATTATATCAATGCTGGCCCAGGGTGGAAGACGTACTCTAAAGTGTTTTACGTACATAAAAGTAGCAATAACATTATATGAAAATCCTCTGTTGCAAGTATAAGGCCTGCATTCAAACATTTTACTTGAGTAAAAACTACAAAAGCACTGACATCAATAAATAGTCTACTGTACTTGGAGTGCCAAAAACACAAGTACTCAGTATTTGTCAAAAAATAAAGAGTCATCAAAATAATCTGAATGTCCCCCAAATATTTCAAAAATAGCCAATCTACAAGCTCACAATAATCTGAATGTCCCCCAAATATTTCAAAAATAGCCAATCTACAGGCTCACAATGCGTTGTGAGCTTGTTGATTGGCTATTTTCAAATGGACAAAGAATAAAATGGGGCAGAACTAATGCAGGCTATACAGTATGTTATGTAATCTAAGTCTACAGCACATAGTAAATTGTAACTAAAGTTTTCCAATAATTATAGTGGAGTAAAAAATACAATATTTTATCTGAGATGTAGTGGAGTAGAAGTATAAAAATGTAAATACTCAATCAAGTAAAGTAAAAGTCAGCAAAACATAAAAATTATACACAGTAAGTAACAGTAGTTGAGTAAATGTACTTAGTTACTTTCCACACCACTCAAGCTGGCTGCTATTACCCCCCATGCCAAGTTAACTGTGTCCCAGCAAGGATAAATGTGAACTAATCATGGCTGAATAGAAGCATATACTAGTCTGGGGCTTTAGACTATTGACATTTGCAGTCAGCAATCAGGAACAGGGCACAGGACTGAGTGTGATTGAAAAAACAACAACAACAACAAACTAACAGAATTTGTACTTTCTGTGAGGCTCTTCCTAAGACTTCTGATACAAAGTTCATACTACTAGTAAGACACCTCACGGCAGGTGCGTCAATTGGGTATGGCAGGGGTATGCAGCTGCCATACCCTGGGTCCAGAGGGGAAAATAAAAGTTACTTTTAAATAGAAATCCATGAATGTCTCTTTGTCTACTGTGTTGGTTATTATGTTGTTAAATTACAGTAAAATAACTACAAATGCAAAATTTCACAACATGGTCATTTTAACAAGGTATTATAATTATATTTTCCACCCTGTATTCTCCCCATCTTGACAAAATGGTATATTCCCAGGTTCCGCAGGTCAGCTCCACAGGTGCAATGCATTATTGTTAATTGTGGCACGTTTACTAACATGCCAAGTTTAGCTGCACTTGAACAACCGTTCCAGGCTGCCATATCCAGCCCAAGAAACCATAGAAACGGGGGAAAAAAAATAAAAATGTACTTCTTAAAATAAATGTATAATGCCTGTTGCTAAGGTATGGCAACATGACTGGTGCTTCGCGCGCGTGCAAGACACCAGTCATGTTGCCATACCTTAGCGTTTTCGGAACTGACGCCACTGCCTCACGGTGACATGCGACCTCGCCCTCAAACACACGTCTCATAGGTAACACACCTGCAGCACAATCTACAAGCTCACATTTTTGGCCAGAGTGGGGATGCTGGGGTTCAAGTGGTTAAATAGAGTTATTATTATAATATTTTATATTATTGCGACCGTCAGGTCGCAGTTTAGTATCAAAACCTCCACCGGCCGTCCGTCGGTCACACGTCACACGTCACACCTTTGCCCTGCTCATATCTCCGCATCAGTATGACATCACACTGCTTGGTGTGTGCCGTCAGGGTCATTTGTGTACGGTGTGATGTCATACTGATGTCAGCAGTGTGATGTCATACTGATGTCAGCAGCTATGTCTCTATATATGGAGTTATATGTTGTTCGTGTCCAAATATGGGGCTTGTGAGGTCAGACTTAGTGAGATTTGTCGGTTATCTCCATATATGGAGGGATGTGTTGTTATCTCCATATCTGGAGATTCAACCTTCAACGATTTTCACATCTTGTTACTAATCTGTCGGTAGATAATGCCGGTCTTATATAAGGGTCATTTGTGTACGGTGTGATGTCATACTGATGTCAGCAGTGTGACAGGAGATAAGCGACCAACGGTCGCTTATCTCCCGATTAGGGAGTCTTACTGGTATAGATTTATATAGATGTTATAGATTGATTGCAACCGTAGGTCACAGTTTACTATCAGAACCGTCACAGCTTGTCCGTATCTGTCTGACGTCTGTACGGGTAACGCCTGACACTGTGGTTGACACTCAGATCAGGGATATCCATATATGGGCATAAAAGGGATTCTGTTAGGGATCTCCATATTTGGGCATAAAAGGGATTGTATCCCAGTTGATGCCCTGTTAGGAGAACCACCCTAACAGAATCCATATATGGCCAAGACAGATGGCACGAAGGTCGCTTTTCGCCCTCAGATGTCTTACTGGTATATAGCCTATATCGACCACAAAAAGGTACATAAAGTCACAGTGTACCGCTCAATACTGCAGTTTCCAAAAGGATTCAGGATAAATAATCATCATCTATCTATAAATGCGACAAATCTCTGTCTGTCTGTCTGTTTGTTTGTTTGTAATCCACGTATCTCGAGAACCGTTCATCCCACCGGCTTCAGATTCGGCACGCGCGTTCCCCGCCGCCGCGCGGAGTGCAGTGCAGGGCCACGACCCGACCCGACTCGCGGTTTTCCGAAACCGGCGCAAAACGTTCGGAATCTCCTTATGCGGAGCTGATTGTTGACATCAGGCTGTTCCGGAGGAAATCGGCGCAAGCGCTGACTCATTGTGACATCACTTCATAAAAGGCTGTGACATCACGTACGCCACATGAGTCAACAAAAAATCTCTGTGAATGTGTATGTATGTATGTGAATCTTGAGAACCGTTCTTCCCACAGGCACACGCTTTCTCCAGATATAGGCATAAAATGAATCCCCGAATGCGGAGCTGATGTCTGAAAAGGCTGTGACATCACGTACGCCACATGAGTCAACAAAAAATCTCTGTGAATGTGTATGTATGTATGTAAATCTTGAGAACCGTTCTTCCCACCGGCACACGCTTTCTCCAGATATAGGCATAAAATGAATCCCCGAATGCGGAGCTGATGTCTGACATCAGAGTTTTCCGCAACCGGTACTGTGTGTGCAGAGATCTCCATATATGGGCATAAGGGGACAAAGGCAAACAGATGGTCAAAACGGGTCCTATGACAACAGTTCTCCAGATATAGGCATAAAATGAATCCCCGAATGCGGAGCTGATGTCTGAAAAGGCTGTGACATCACGTACGCCACATGAGTCAACAAAAAATCTCTGTGAATGTGTATGTATGTATGTGAATCTTGAGAACCGTTCTTCCCACCGGCACACGCTTTCTCCAGATATAGGCATAAAATGAATCCCCGAATGCGGAGCTGATGTCTGACATCAGAGTTTTCCGCAACCGGTACTGTGTGTGCAGAGATCTCCATATATGGGCATAAGGGGACAAAGGCAAACAGATGGTCAAAACGGGTCCTATGACAACAGGTATATTGGGGTTTGCATTAAAGGGTGGGGACAAAGGCTAACAGATGGTCAAAACGGGTCCTATGACAACAGGTATATTGGGGTTTGCATTAAAGGATGGGGCATTCATGGGGTCCGCTCCAAAAAAGAAATAAAATAAATAAAAGAGACAAAAACAAACATAAGACAAGCGACAAAGCGTGGGACTGGGAGGATGACTTGAATGATGCAGATTTAAGCAGGCTGTGTATTCTGCTTAAAGAAGAAACAAACAAAAAGCGACAGAGATCTCATATATGGGCATAAAATGGACGCAGATAAACAGATATCTCCATATACGGGCATAAAGGGACACAGACGGACAGATACAGAGATCTCCATATATGGGCATAAAATGGACACAAATAGACAGATATCTCCATATATGGGCATATGGGCATAAAATGGACCCAGAACTATATCTGCAGTGATCTCCATATATGGACATAAAATGGACGCCGACAGACAGACAGATACAGATATCTCCATATATGGGCATAAATGGACACAGGCAAACAGATGGTCAAAACGGGTTCTATGACAACAGGTATAATGGGGTTTGCATTAAAGGGCGGGGGATTCATTCCCTATAACAGATATCTCCATATACGGGCATAAAGGGACACAGACGGACAGATACAGAGATCTCCATATATGGGCATAAAATGGACACAAATAGACAGATATCTCCATATATGGGCATATGGGCATAAAATGGACCCAGAACTATATCTGCAGTGATCTCCATATATGGACATAAAATGGACGCCGACAGACAGACAGATACAGATATCTCCATATATGGGCATAAATGGACACAGGCAAACAGATGGTCAAAACGGGTTCTATGACAACAGGTATAATGGGGTTTGCATTAAAGGGCGGGGGATTAATTCCCTATTTACATCGTTCTCGAGTTGGCCAGGTCGCGCGGCCCAGCTTCTAGTACTGTATAATACCAGTTAGAGGCATCCATCTACGTATAAAAAGGAAATGAAAATGACTTTGATGTAAACTAATACAGTTTACTCTAAAATCCAATGGTGGATGTCAGTTAAACGCATTTGATTCCCTGCTCATATTTTCCAGCCATGTGTCTGAACCAGTCTTCTTCCAGGAACTACAAACCCCAGCCAGACGACATGATTTGACGCCAAGTGGGCGAAGACAGAGTCATTATAGGAAACCAGAGGAGACTGCTGTCATCCATCTCTCTAAATCCTCCCCTCCTCCTAAACCTAGTTACTAACATGTCGCTGCTGCGAGAGGCGAGGCGACAACACCAGCAGGCACGTGCACGCATAAAGACATCAAAGGGGGCTTGAGCCCCTGCCTTTGTATCTGTCTGTAAAAAGTGCCCTCTACAGACCATGAATGCAGTTTTTACTATGGTGAAAGAAACGCAAATGCCCCTCTTTCCATGCCATACCTGAAGGCAGCATTCAAGAGAATTGCCTTGTCCAAACTCTCCTGAACCTGAATGCAGCATCTTATGTGGAAAAAAATTGCCCTCTCTGTGTAGAAATCCATGCCATACGTCACATCTCCAGTACTGACTTGATTATGGTTAGTTCAGTTTGGTATCAAGCACTGAAAATAGCCAACCTCCAAGCTCGCGACGCGTTGTGAGTTTGGGAGGTCTGCTATTTTCGATATGTTCACCAAAAGGCCCTTTTAGAAATTTCTCTCTAACATCTCTAACACCAGTGACAACAAATAAAAGAGCATAATGGTGAAAAAAAAGTACTCAAGCTTAGATATTCCTGGTTAGGCCTGTCACAATTATTACATAATCGTCTAATCGCAATTATTTCACATAATCACAATTGTTTTGTCACAATCATCATAATCATTTCCATGTTGAAAAATGTTCATACATTTTCAAACATTTTCCAAAATAGTGGAAATGGCAGATCTACAAGCTCACAACTCGTCGCGATGCAACGCGCTGTGAGCTTGTAGATCCCACCATCAATGTTATTTTTTAAGCATAAATGACATCAAATGTCAAATATGTCAGCAATTTCTTTGTATATTTAGGTTATGCGTCATATCTAGCTGCCTTGTGCAAATTCAAAGCCTACAGTACAAGTCATGTAAAATGTCATAATCGTGACAGCCCTATTCCTGGTCAAATATTACTCTCAAGTCAAGTGAAACATTGCTCTTGTCAAATTTGTAAATGTTTAAGTACCTAGGAGTCCTATACATACAGGCCTACATACAAATTAACGCCTGGGAATCAAACCTGCGTCTCCCGCATGGAAAGTCAACATCTTATCCACTAACTATAGCCTAAAGGTGAATTCCTGGGGAGATAGGCTATTAGGCTTTTGGTCATCAGTCACTGCTGCTAGACTTGCTTTTAAGTAAAGCACAAATTACAATGTACATTCTTCTTTTTATATCAATGCATTGCCATTTGAAAATATTGTAGTTAATGTGTTGAGCTGTAATGTAGCCTTGATCCCTTCCTACAAATGTTGTGGAATCAAAAGTGTGTTCATGTATGAAATGTAGTGGAGTGAAAGTATCCCAAAATACAAATACTCAAGTCAAGGACAAAGTACATTTAATGTACTTGAGTGCAGTACTAAGGTAATGTACTTAGTTGCATGTCCACGGTGGAAAAGAATCTTCCTTCCTTCCATCCGTCCCTTTCCTTCCTTCCCTATCCCCGCACTGACATGGCTAATAACTGTTTGAGTGGGAGGAATGTGCTTCATCCTAAGCCCAGTCTACTGTGAAGGGCCTGGATGAACACAGTGAGTTATAACACAGACAAATGGATGGAAGGACACTCGCTCGCACCAAGAGAGGAACCGCTGCTCTCTCGCCGGTTATGAGTGATGCGCCGGCCAACATGTTTTGGCAAGACAGCGGTTTGTCTGAGAGAGGAACGCCATGGCGCCCGTGCTTGCAGGACGCGCAGGCCTTTTGTGTAGCCGCCTGTTTACAAGCGAGGAACATGGGACAGGGGGTTAGTCAATAAGTGTCACCACCTCCCCGCCTTATGTCTAACCTCGTGTACACACTGTACCTGCTACTGGTTTATTTATGCTATGTGTGTATACATGTAGGATGTCTTGGATTTCCTTGATGTGCTTTTCTTTACAGTTAGATTGTTTCTTCTTTCTGGAAACAAAAACGCCACTTCGATCTTTACACCTGCAAATGTGTGATTAGGACATTTTACATGACGATTAATTGCGATAATGATTAAATTGTGTTTTTGTTGTTGACGATTATATTTCTGTTTGGCTTGTAGGCTTTGAAGTTGCAAATGGCAGATATGAAACATAACCTAAAAGAAATTACTGACATATTTGACTTTATACTTGAAAAAGCTGCATCGCGACACGTTGTGATCCTGTAGATCGGCTATTTCCACTATTTTGAAATGTTTGAAAATATATGAAAAATGTTTAACATGGAAACGATTGTGACAAAATAATTGTGATCATGTCAAATAACTGATGTGACAATAGTAGATTCCAAACACACACTGTGGATTTCCAGACTCCCTCTGCGCTGACAAATGAAAGAATCAATAAATAAATACATACATAAATAAATGAATGGGAGGAATTAAATCACCGGGGGAATCGAAATGAGAAGTCAAATGTCAGGCACAATCTCTCTATCAATCTGTCTTTCTCCTGTGGCTGCATCTCTCATGTGTCTTTCACTCATCTCTATATCAATCTGTCTTTCACTCTCTCATCTCACCAACTTTCTCTCTCGCATGGTAAAATCCGCTTCGTGTTTATTCACCTCTGATGAGTGCCCAAATGCAACCGAAATGGTTGCGTTTGCATTCACAAACTGTCTGGGGGTACACACAGAAGCCAGAGTAGACGTTTAAAATGTCCCCCAGAAGTGAAATACCCATTTAAACTGGGATTTTGACACAAAGACAAAGTCCCTGGTTCCCAACATGAAGCTGTTCCACCATCTGTGTTCATAAAAAAAATTGCCAGGCAATTCAACCAGAGCTCTCCAGCGAGACACTGATTCACCACCACCACTCAACTCATAAGCTCTGGGAGTCCAACGCAAGCTTAGCAAAGCGCGTTCTGGCGCAGAAGTTTGCTCCTTTAAGCGTTTCTAAAGTGTTTCTTAAACTTTCTTTACATCCACGCGATTCACAGAAAAACCCACAGCGTTTCCCACCAGCCAACGACTCCCAACAAAGCCTGCTTGGCAGTTGGCGTGACTTCTCTCTCTCTCTCTCTCTCTCTCCGCAAATCTCCATGTGGCTTCCCCGCGGCTTCAGTCCCGTACAAGTTTCACGTTACATTAACACTCCTCAGCACTTATAAATGCTTATTCAACTGAATGGAAGACAATATGTTCCATTTCCCCTTGCATAAATTCAGCCGCAGGCCAATAGACCCCCCCATCCCCCATCTTTGTCTCTTCCTTACTTCCCTTTCATCAGTGCTCTCCCCAGGATAACGCTACTATCCGCAGGGACAGGGGAAATGTTTATGGTTTTCCACACCAAGCAAAGAGCCTTGAATCACCCTTCTCATGGAGTTGCCACTAATTGAATGCCGTGATCATTATTTCGATCTTTTTTAGTTTTACTCTGCCAATGACTTGTTTTTGACGTAGTTTCAAAGCACAGAGTGCCAAAGACGTAGCCTCGCAACAGCCAGACTCTCCCAGGGGAGAGTCTGGGAGTTCTCCATAGACAACGCATTACGCGATGACGTAGTTACTCACTTTGACTGACAGGTCCAGTCAGTAGTCATCGGCGCATCAAAACATCGTCGGGAGAACATCAAATACGTCTTTTCCAGACAGAAATTCCAAAAGTGCAAACTGTTGTTCTTTTTTAAGTTCTGAGATTCCGTTGATTTCAGATAAAACTTCGCTTAATGCAGCCTTTATTTGCGATTTGTGAACTCGCGTCGGGCATTGGGACCGCCATGTTTGTTTACAAAATGTGAGAGCTGCAGCAGCTGCTCGACCAATCAGGAGCGCTGTGAGGCGGGTCGCTCCAAATGCAGCCATTTGATTGGAAATTAGAACGTAAGTTCTCATAGAGAGACTCTATGGGAGGACCACCAGACCGAGAAGGGAAGCACATTGGTGATGACGTAGCTCGGGATGGCCTGCGAGGCTACCAAAGACGTGTTTGTTTCACTTCTTTTGGGTTTTCATTATGTTGATGAAGAGCTCCATCTGGTGTTAAAGAAATTGCAGTCACAGTCAGTAGGGATCCAGACAATCACACAAAATCTTCCTTGTTATTCGATTTGGAAAATCGCCCTTTTCTCTGCTCCCTGATTTTTGTCAGCATTTTGGGTTAGACATGCGGACTTCAACTGCCAACTGGAGAACGGAGGCTCGCTTTGACTCTCTATTTTTCCCCGCGGAAGCACAGAGATAACCTCGGTCTTTGCCAACGATCGGAGGATCGATCGTACTGGAGATAAATATTCTATGACCACTTGAAAAGGAAAGAAAAACGGAAAATGGCCGGCAGAATTGGCGTTTTAAATATATTTACTCTGGCAGTGGATGAGTTAAGTAAAAGTAGTAATAGTCTACCACAATGTAGAAATACTGCATTCACTTCAGTAAAAATGCAAAGGTAGATCGCCCATTTTGAAATAGACAAAGCATATCGTCGTTGTCGGGTGAAAACCTTGTATTTCCAAAACCGTTCGTTTTAGATTTAACATTTTTAAAATGATTTAAACTAGTGAAAACAGCTGATCTACAAGAACATAACGCCTCGCGATGCGAGGCATTGTGTGCTGGTAGATCTGCTGTTTTGACTACTTTTGTGCGACGGCCTTGTATGATGAAGCAGGGCTTTACTTGGTGAAAGAACGTACAAATTTGAAACTTGGAGATACGAGGTTTCCGCCCGACAACGACGATATGGGTGAGTATGTAACAAAAGATTTCAAATAATTGTAAATTGTAAAATGCATATTTGCCTCTGAGAATGCTTGAGTAAATATGCTTTCCATCGCCGTTCGGTTCCACGCGGCTCTGTTTGAGCAAACCCATTGAAGCTCAATTCTCTGGGACTTTGCCACTAATTGAATGCCTCAAATTGCTGGCTGACTCCCCCACCACCGTCTGTTTGGGGGGGGGGTTAAAGTGACCTTGAAGACGGAAGCGTGCTGGGAGAGATGCGAGTGATGTTTGTACTCGTATCTTCTCGGCTCAGAGGCGTTCCGTCGGTTTCGTGGAGAGTCTTCTCTTGAGGAGCCCCCGGTGAGGACGCCCCGATTTTTGTTGAAGGAAGCTGCCATGTTGCAGCCTGACGGGGAGAGAGACGCTAGAGAGTGCAGGCTCACGCCAGGCGTTTATTCTGGGGAACGGGCGATGTAATTGTCAGTATTATAAGGTAGAATTATTTAAAACATATGTGCCTGTGGTATGTCAGCGTTTCAGAATATTATTATCTCCGACTAAAACCCCTGTGTCTCAATTATGGTAAAGTCTACATTAGAAAAAAATGGCAACGCATGAAAGTATAGCTCTGGTTGAAATCTGTGCTATCCTGCATTGCAACAATTTCTTTTAAAGCATTATAAAATGGTAATAAATTGTTGGTAGTTAAGGGACCCTCGTCCCTTCCCATCCCAAGCAATAGATATAAATGTGGGGGAGATGCCAGCATAATTAGAGGAATATAGGGCAGCATAATACAGCCACAAACCAAGGCCTAAATATGTAGCATTTGACAAGAGCGTGTCAGTGCACGGTGCGTGGACATAAATATAGGTTATGTGTAAGTCTATTACAGACATGAAATTACTCTACGGGATCGAGTCTCCTGGGCTGTCATTCCCCCTCTAGTACACAGCACACTACAATCTAATCATACTTTTATTTATTTTTTTCATCGTTTTGACTGTCCATCAGGAAGATGATATCTCACATGACACTTTGAAATGCCTGTCAGTGGAGGAGGAGGAGGAGGAGGAGGCGGTATGAAAGTATGAATAACTCAAGTTTAATAGTGTGAGGACTGCATTACATGGCTTGTAAATAAAGGGTCAGTCAATGGAGAGAGAAAAAAAAAACAGTCCTCTACATCATGGTCTCTCAAAGAATAATAAATACAAATATAATCATTTCCATTTAAAAAAAGGAAAAAAGTTTAAGTAGTAGTGAAAATAGCAGAACTACAAGCTCACAAAACATCACTTATAAAGTACGGTATGTTTGCAAGCAGAAGCCCACCTGAAAATATTTTGTGCCAGGGACCTCGCTCCCATATAAGATTTGTGTTGTTCAAAATGTTTCAAAATGATTCAAAAATTCAACATGTTGGAGGGGTTAAAGCGGTTAAATTGATTTTGATACTATTTTTTGCTATATTAACACATTTCGCTGGTGACCCCCACTGGAACCCCCTCAAAGAACCCTGGGGGTCCCCGGACCCCACTTTGATAACCAATTATCTACATTACATGATCAGTTGGCATTCTGGGCAAGGAAGAGTGATGATGCGTATTCTTCCATAAGCACCGTCGGCGTGAGCGTCTGGGAAACCGGGGATTTCCCCGCTGGGCCGCTAGGGGGAGTCCGGCGAGTGGGCCGCTGCAGGTCACTAAACGGGCCTCGGCCGTCAATGCGAATGATCGTCGTCCATCAGAAACCCCCATTGGGGCCCCCTTTCTGTAACGTGCTAGTTCTGCCTATGTCCTGTTGCCAGGGGGGACTCCGACTGCCAGTAAATCTCAGTCCAAATAAATGACGCTCATATGTGAATGACACTCTATCGGAAGCCCCCCTCAATGGGCCCCCTCTATCACGCTGTGCCTGTGAGCTGTGACGCTGCACACCGATTGGCTTCACTTTGTAATACGAGCTAGGCGCGCGGTTTAGTTGTTGGATGGACTATCAAAACAAGTTGTTATTAGTTAGAATACATCACAGAGCCTTTCAAACGAGAGAGCATTTGTGAGTAAAGTTGGCAAGTTGTTCAACCACTAATTAACAAGAATGCACGCTCATTTTAAGATGGCAACAACAAACATGGACGCAACACTGGTCTGTCGCATCCTATGGTCGCATCCAGTCAGATGAAACATGTCATGTGGACAGCTGGACACGTTAAAACGTTACCTTGAATGGAATATATCTGAGGAGCAATTATGTCAACTTCCCCAAAAGGCTGTCCTGTCTTATTAAACCAGACGCTGGGACAGCATCCACTGCTTGTATTGTATCCACAATATAACTTGTGAGTATCCTAATTTATTACCTTAACATGTCACGCCAATGCGCAAATGGTAATGTGGGTAGCCTACAGTAATTAATGTACAGTATTTGTGCCATACTAAGTTGGCCCTACATTTGTGGATAGCCTATGCATTCTGTTCAAACAGTTCAATCCAAAACATAATGCTTATAGTCCAGTAATTTTAGGCCAAAATTAGGCTAAACCTAAAACAAATTGCAATAGTAGCAAACTCAACTGATTCTGTATCCTCATTATATCCTTAGTGAGAGAAAAAAAGTCCCAAGGAATCCCATCAGGGCAAAGTTTTGAAAACGACCTACCTACCTTCACTTACTATACACTATAATATAAAGGAAAAAATGACTCCCAAACAAATCTGCTTTAAGTGGGATGTGAGGGATCAAACTAGGGGTTTTTAATTATTCGGAATCCATTGCAAGCATTTGTTTTGCACGAAAAACATTCATTGGGCAAGAAATGGCCACTCAAAATGATGGTTTAGTGATGAGTCATCAATTTTCACAGTCTTTTGGGGTCTGTTTTTAGTGTGGCGTTGGAACCGTTCATTTTGAGGAGGGGGTGCTCAAGTGAAAAATTGACAATTATTAATAAATAATGCTCAATTTTGACAATTAATTAATAAATAATGCTCAAAATTTTTTAGCGCGCGAGCTCGCATAGGGCCGGTCTGATGCAAATCCCAGGGCTGAAAATTCCTCCCACACCGAGCCTGCCCATAAGTGTAGAACTTTTAATGTAAGACTTTTAGTCATGGACTAAAAAGATTTAAGAAGGATATGTGCACTTTGAATAATTCAAAATAGAAGCATCTGGTTTAACGCTACAATGACTTTTAGAATGGCCTACAATCTATGAAACTTATAGTGCTGCTGGGTTTGGCTAGAAACCCAGCACGTCAGAACACTGAGGATATTCTATGATTTATTTATTTCAGAGAAGCCAATTAGTTGTACCCCTTCCTTCTCCCAATTTAGTCTTTATGGCAATTAATCCTCCCCACACATTTCATTAGATTTGGTTTCCCTCCCCCGGACACGGCCAATTACTGTTTGTGTTGACGCTCGGAATTAAACCTCTGGACCCTATAGACTGGACAAGCAGTCTAGGACAGTAAAACTAAGTGCAGTTACTTCTGTTGTACTTAAGCTTTTAAACTTTTTAGGCCTACTTGTATTTAAGGACCTTGATTGATTGAATACTTTATTACTTACTTTATTGTCAAAAGAATGTACTGCTTAAGTGTGCTTCACAGAGAGTGAATTTAGCAGATCTACATTCTACAAGGCATTGTCAGCTCGTAAATCTGCTATTTATACTTTTGAATACTAGGTTTTTTTTTAAAGCATGTACTATTATAAATTATAATAAATTCTACAAATGCCTTCTAAATCAGTTCTCATACTTTCAAGATTAAAAAAAAAGAAAATCTGCTGTTTTTTGAATAGTCCAATGCTAAATCTTTCTCAGTTTTATGGGTTGAGGCGACTACTCCAGTAGGCCTACTTTAACTGAGCAACTTTCACTTGTAGTGGAGTAACATTTTGACTTGTTGTATCTATCTATACTTTCACTCATTCTGCAGAGAATGTTAGAGAGGCAAGGGCTGAAATATGGTGAAAATACAGATAAAAGGGCAGGGGCTCAAGCCCCCTTCGATATCTATGTGTGACTGTGCACGTGCCTGGGGTTGAGTACTTTGTCCGTCACTGACACTGTGGACAAAGTACTCAACCCAGGGCCGTAGCGCGCCTAATCGGCGCTCTAGGCGAGCTCTCTCGAATGCGCCCCCCCACTCCCGCGCGCGCTTGATTTTTGCGGGTTTTGCCGTGAATTTAGTCGGTTTTGGGTCGGTTTTGGGCTGGTTTGGGTCCACTCCCTCCATTTCGGCGCCCCCTCGGCGCCCCCTCTAGGCTGGCGCTCTAGGCGACCGCCTAGTCCGCCTATAGCTAAAAACGGCCCTGACTCAACCCCTCCCTGTGCCCGTTGAGTCCACCACAGTCTGAGTATTACTCATGTTCAACCAAACAACAGAGTTCTACTCCAGTTCCTTGACCTTAAAAAAAAAAAAGAAAAGAAAAAAGATAATATTAAGAGATAGAATTCAATATTGGGCCACAATCCGTGGGGATCACAGCTCCTCTAGCCTGGATCAGACAAGCAATAATAGCAGTGCGGTGGAACTAACACTTATGTAGTAGGCGTACACACGCGTGGGGCACTGCGAGCGTGCACACTGCACAGTGTTCATTTTAACTACGAGGGGGTACAAATGGAACCAAAATGGACTCCGAAATCAGAGGTTCTCAATCTATGGGTCAGGAGTGGGGTCATGGGAAGGTGAAGAGTGGTGTTGCACATTGACAACAAAAAGAGTTAATAAAAATGTATCCTTTCCGTTAAAGGACAAGTCCGAACAAAAAAACATATAGGTGTTTTTCCTACTTATATTGATCCAAAATGACTGACCAACCATGGGGTTTATTTGCAGAAATGCCCCTGTCGTCCAGTTTCCCCAGCAGACCCCAGCAGCGTAGAGCAGAGGCTGAGCCCATAAGCATATGCCTACTTACACAATTTTGAAATTTTAAAAATGTATTTTCATGAATCTGTTATTAGTTGTCGTTACACACGCCTTGGTTGTCCCACACAAGCCGCCATAGTCTGCTAAAGACGCGTTGTGATTGGCCAGTACAGTCACTTTGATTGGAATTTGTGCCTGAAACTTCAGTCCAAAACATGATTTACAAATAATCTAGGCTGAAATATGCTCCAATTTACATAATGTGTACAGAAACACTTCTGTAGCTTTTAAACAACATTGAACAAGCAGTTATCAAAGCAATGCTATAATTGAATTGTCTGTTGAATATACTACTGTAATACTATGCTTTATTTTTATTTTTAAATGTGCTTTGCACCAAGTTTTGAGCTTGCGGATCAGCTACTTTTGATGCTTCTGTGCGACGCTGTGGTTAGTATGATCAAGTAGGGCGTTAACTTACAAACTCAAAAGGTTCGAATATGGAGATAAGAGGTTTCTGCCCGACAGCGACAACGATATGCACTTTCATACTCCCACACATGTGATAACTGTCTGTTCTGGGATGATGTGCCAGCGCCTCAGATGTACAATCACGAAGAAAAAGAGAAAGAAGATCCGTGCACATTCCTCTACACTGTGCATGTACGTGTGCTGCGAGCACGTCTGCACACAGTGCATGAACCCTGCACAGAATGCAGAGGCTTGCACATTTCTTGCACAATGAAACTCTGTTGATTTACTTTTCCCCATTTTATTCCCCCGTCTCCATAACCATCAGCGTGCGCCTCTCTCTCTCTCTCTCTCTCTCTCGCTCTCCCCCCCTCCCCTCCCCTCCAGCGAATAGCAAATCGTTGCTGTGTCAGGTGGAAACCTTGTATGTCCAAAAACTGTTGGAAATGGGGGGAAAACATGTAGTTATTATTTAGTCATAAGTTCTAAATTGTTTTCACACCTTTTTTTTCCCAAAATGTTCAAAAGTGACACGATATGCGCTTGTGTATCTGCTATTCATCAGCAAAAATATCAAAAAATAATAATAATAATAATGCGTTTGCATGGCTATTTCTGCAACATTTCCACAACTGAACAACAAAGTAGGGCCTTGATTTACAAAACAAAATAAAAAAAACTTAAAAAGGTGGATGTGTGCAGATACGAGGTTTCTTCCCCCGACAGTAAGGAAACGGAACATCTATGTCCCTCGTTCAGCATGCGTCTCTCTCTCTCTGCCCAGAGGAAATGCCATCACCACCCCCGCATGGCTGGGGGAAAGCAGCTGACTCGGCATAAAAAGAATGGGGGGGAAAAAGAATAAAAAGAACCCCCGTTTCATTTTCGATATCCTGTTATTTTTCATTATTCATGAAAGCGGCGCTGGCGTAGTGATGGAGAGTGATGGATTAGAATAGAAGGAAAGGGGGGGGGGGTGTACAGTATAGCAAGGAGACAGCGGGAAGGGTACGGTATGTGTTGTCACCGCCTGGCGGAAACCTTGTATCTCCATATTCTAACATTTTGTGTTTTTATGTAAATTACCGCCCTATTTGCACATCCTACAGCATCACACGAAAACATCAAAAGTAGCAGATCCGCAAGTTCAAAACGCGTTTTAAGCATGCAGGTCTGCTGTTGGAATTTGAGTCCTAAAAGTAACAGTTTATGGACATATGAGGTCTACACCCGGCAGCTACAATACGCCAGCAAACTCCCGGGTGTCGGTTTGAGAGTACGAGAATGGAACTGGGTCTCCAGCAACTCTCTCTGGGGTTAAATCGGCACTCGACTTATGTGTATTTTTACAGTGTGTAGCGAGAATAGAGGAAGATACAGCCTGTCTGGAGCCTGAGTGAGATAACTTTGTAGGAAGGCAGGAGTGTGGAGAGAGTATTCAGAGGAGAGCAAACGAGATAGACTTCACAGTCAAACCCTCAGTGTTACTTTGACTCTGCGAGGGTACAAATGTCACCAAGTGGAACCCTTGTGGCTTCATTCAAGTATAGGTATATCCTCAATATACCACAATGTAGAGATATTATTTGAGTAAAAGTACAAAGGTATTGGCCTCAAAATACCTCTGCATACCCAAACGTACCAAAACTCATTATGCAGAATCTTCCTTTTTAATTTTATTTGTGGATATTGTATTTGAAAAAAAAAAACATGTCCTCCTCACGCATTAGAAGGACAATATCAGTCCCCCACCAGAACCAGGGTTGTGCATTTCCAATGAGTCTAACATGCTTAAAATGGAGTTTGAAGTTACAATGGGTTTACTATAATTATGTAGGAATGGTGCGTTATTGAATCAAACAACTTAAAAACAGGTCTCGGGAGCACACAAAAGGCTGAGTAAGATAGTAAATACCCTTTAACCTACAGTAGCATCCCTATGCTGTGAGCAATGTTTGCCCAACAAATAGCAGATCTACAAGCTCACAACGTGTCACAACGTGACTTAGATCTGCTATTTTCGGTGATACCAAGTACATTACGTAACTCAGGTCCGTTTTACTAAGATTAGAGCAGGAGAGGGGAGTTAAGCCTTGGCCAGGAGGAGGAGATGGGCAGTGATTTGGCCACCACTGCCGACCCGGCCATCAGGAGGGTCTAGCGGAGGGTTCACGGGTCGAAACACCTGATGATCGATGGTTACGGCCTGAAGACATCAAATTTTCCTGGCCAAGGCTACATTCACCAAACGTGAATGGAGGAGAAGCATCGTTAGATGTAATTATAATCAGAAGGTTAAAGTGGTTAACCCTTAGAGTCTTTATTCCGATGTGATCATTAGGCAAACAATAGCCATAGAGCTGCTATTTTCGGCAAAGCGATTTGGTGTTGAGGGAAATGCTATAGCAGACCTGGTATAGAGCCCTGTGGGACCCCGGCCAGCTAAGTAGGCTATAGGGTTTAAGTGGTTAAAAATGCAGCTGGCCTTTGCCATGCATAACTAATACCGCTCTGTGCTACTGTGGGCAAATCCCACAAGTCACTGTACTTACATTTGTCATTAATTAATGCAGCCATGACTGTATGGCTCTATGATATAGCAGTTGAGAGAGGCAGCTTGTTAGTTAATATTATATGTTCGGTTGAAAGTTGCTTTTTCCCCCCCTCATTAACTCACTTTTAATCCTCCCTTTGCGACACCACACACTGTACACAAACAGCTCTCAAAATAGATTCAAACATTTCTGCTTCTCTTTAAAGTAAGTCCATATAGCTGATCATGCCAGCTTTTTGCAAAGAATGGGGAAAAAATGGAGCAAAGTTGGCCTGCATGTAAAGGAATTCATAATTATGCGGCTGACTGATGATGGTTGCTATAAGGGGTTAAAGTAATTAACCAGTTCGAACCCAAGCATCCATATTCTTGGTGGGGAACCTTAGCCAAAAATAACCCATCTACAGATCGGCTATTTTTTGGTGAAGAGATTGTGTAGACGGAAAAAAGTTGGATCCAGTTTATCAAGTCTAAGTTTAAGTGGTTAAAATGGTAATTTGATGGTAATGCATAAAAAAGGATGAGCACAGGTAGTAAATAATTCAAGCTCAGAGCTGCCAACAAAGATATACAGAAAGTTGTATTGGCTTCAAATATGATAGGTGTAAGTGAGGTGAAATCTTAACCACTTACACCCTATAGAGCACTGAAGTCTGACGTAACGGTAATTTACACATCCTAACTGGGTCACGTTCTTTTCCCTATTCAGAATTCCCATAGACTTGTTTTATATTGACTGATATGGATATGAAGCATCAACAGACGGCAAGAAAACGCTCACGTTACCGCCGCTGGTGACCTTTTGCCAGAAGAAGACAGTCTGTATCAATGACAGGTTGTTTATTTTTGGACCACAATGCTTTGATGAGATGATTTTAAGATGACCAGGATGTTATTCTCCATAGAGAAAATACTTCCGCGACCCAGGGGTGAACGAGTGACGTCAGGACTTCGGTATACTATACTTAGTAGGGAATCCATCATGGCTCCATACTAGTATAAATACTGCAAAGAGGGGGGTGGGGGAAAAAGCCTTTTTCCCATTAATTACTTACCACATGAAGCCTTGAATTCATGAAGATTGTATATATATATATTTGGGCCAATAATTTTAATACCCGGTGTCTACCGCTGTAGGACAAAAAATGAAATAAATTTATTCTCACAGATCTCACTGATGATCCAGGTTCAAATAGAATGAAAAAAATGTTTTAAATGTGGTTTTGCTCCTCTTGAGATTGGTCTCCTATACAACTTCAATTAGTCAAATATTGGATTAATGATTAAGGCTCATGAATGTGACAAAAAAAATAAAAACATCTCCATTAATTCAAGGCTCCATGGGGTGAGTAATTGATAGGGGAGAAAAAAGTTTGTTTTAGTGTTCCTTCAAAATGCTCCTCATCACAGTTGATGATTACCTTATTTAGTTTGATGATATTATAAACATGTTAAAACTATACAGTATGCATTTATGTTACAGATAAGAACAGAATGAGACTAGACATTAAACCAAACGTTTCTGGCAATAACAAGGAGACACCAGGCAGTATCACGTGGCAAGTTTGTTTCGTATTTAATAATTCTTTATTTATGTTTTATTCAAAGAATTTGATCAATTCAAAATTCAAAATTTAAAAACAAGTGAACCTGTTTCATTGCGATACTTGTTGATCTGTTATGTTCACTAGACCTACATTTTCACTTTCGAATCTCGAGCTACAAAGTACTGTGCACAACAGCTACAGAAACAGAAACACCCAGCTATAAATTACTACTATGCATGCATTATCTAATCCACAAATGGTCTATCTATAGCTCCAAGTGCCAAAGGACCCACCCTGAGTGTCTCTCTCCCATTCCCCCTCCGAGCCAGCTTCTCATTAGCTTTCCACTGGCCGAGACATCGGCTAATTGGACTTCACGTTATGAAGTTTGTGATAATAATTTGTTCATGTGATTTCGTGCCAGTTTGTGGGCGATAGCGATGCTAGTGGCGTTTAATTCATTGATCCGCCTCCTCCCCGTGTCGCTTCTCAACGATGTCGCTGAGCCATACACACCCATCTGCCACCTATTAGATGTGATCAAACTGCACGGCCCAGGCAATCAGAATAACATCTCCACTCCTCCCTGACTGTACCTGACTGTCTTCGTGCTCTATGATCTATCATATTATTATTAGTGGACAGCGTGTACTACTGCACGCTGCTTTAATTGGCCTTACAACAATGGTGGAAAGTAACTAAGTGCATTTACTTGAGCGCTGTAGCCTACTTAAACACTTGAACCCCCACCATTGTGGGGAAAGCTTTCGCAGGAAAATTGCACATAAACCAGCGTCGATCAGCTAGCTATATTCAGCAAAAGCAAACAATAACAGAAATCTGAAAATGCACTAGTATAGATCCCTGGGGGACTCCGGTTAGGGTATACTGTAAGTGGTTAAGTAAATATTTTGACCTTTTGACTTATGTACTTTACTTGAGTATTTGAATTGTCAAATACTTGATGTGACTTTCACTCCGCTACTGTACATGACTACATGTCAATGATAAATATTGCACTTTTGATTACCTTTCTAGTCATTATGAATTAACCACTGAAGCAGCACTATTTTATCTATAGTGAAAACAGCAGAACTAAAAGCTCATATTCATAACACAGCACATCGCAAGATCGCAGAGCTGTTATTTTGTACTATTATTGATATTTTTGTGGGGATAATTTACCACAAAAATTGAACTTTGTCATTTGTAAGAGCATGTACTTTTAGTAAGTTCTCTGGTACTTTAATTCAAGTACTGTGGTAGAGTACTTGTACTTTGTCCTGACATTACTATCTGGCTCCCCCTGCACGCCCTTATAGGTGGCCTTATATCACCTTGTGCAGTGCGGAGGCCATTTGGGAGTTTTCTGCAGAGGTGGGGGACTCCGAGCCAGGGCTAAAAAGGCCAACGCTGTAATTTTTCATCTCCCAAAGAGGTGGGGTGGAGGTCCATTATTCTATCTAGCTACAGTACAATTACAATATGAAATTTACATTTTAGGCATTTAGTAGAGGGCTCTCATCCGGAGCGACTTACAATAGGCGTGCATAGAATGCAGAGAGACTGGATAGTGCTTTCCTTTTTAACAAAGCTTTTGGTTATAGCTTTTTAGGTTTTTAAAACTGTACACAGTGTAATTGTGAGAGTCCTTTTGGACCCATATGGGTTACAACAAACACACAAGGTTTTAGCAATGAACAGTAGGCTTATGCGTCCCCAATATTCACAAACTGCCGGATTCTAACTTTCATTATGCTAGACAATTTGCATAATTTGCTTAAATAGCCTTTATTAACATAGTCTCCTATGTGGACAATATTGGTGTGGTTTGGGAGGTTATTGAGAAGTCTGAATTCATGAATTGTGTACATGTTATAACTTTAAAAAAAGGCCATTTAAACCGGAAGCAGACATATGTCATCTCCCAGAGGGCTGATCTAGAAGTTTACGCTAATTTAGAGGTTTCAGAGGACACTGAATGGATTGGACAGATAACAGGTATTTGTATTAACTGAAATAACTGCAACCCAGTAACGCACTAATGATGCAGAACATGCAGATGTTAATAATTCACAGACCATTACGCTCAGAGGTGACTCACAAGTGGGCATTACGGTGCAAAACTAGAATATTATGACTATAATATCTCTAAATGATATCCCCAGAGAGAGACAGAGAGTATTATAATCAAGAAAAAAAGAACATGGAAAATAGATTATCACTTAGTAACATACAGTGACATATTCTTACATCTATAATGTAAGGTATCTCTGTGCACGTGTCTCACACACAAAATCTGTGACCCGGCATGACTCTGCGTGGTGTGCAGAGCCGAACAGCAATTCGGACTGACCAACGGTTTTCCAAGAACAAAAACTATAGGCTACAATAGAAAACTGGTCAAACATTGGCCAAGTTGTAAATGATTGAGAATGTTATGAAAATGCCAGATCTACAAGCTCACAACGCCTCGCAACGCCATTCGTTTTTCATGCACAACATTTATCTGTGGAACCCAGTCAAATAAAATCTAATGCCTACAAGTCCAAGTGCTTGTCAGGGTGGGGGGTCCCAAGTTCAAATATGATTATTTTGGGGGGTCGTGGCCTGAAAAGGTTGATCACCACTGCTGTAGTTGTCACTAAGGAACGTAGTGAGGCTGATGCATATATTATCACTTAGTCACACAAAAAGACAGATTATTGCATTACATCAACACTTATTAACGCACCAAGACAGATTCCTATATTATCATGATGAAGTAACACTAAGTCAATTAGATCCCATGGAGGGAGGACATATCACACATCTTTATTATCCCATCACCGTTCGTCTCATGTTGTTAATAGTCATCCTTTATGTCTTACCTATCGTCAGTTAATTGCTTTCATTCAAGTTAATTGCATTCCCTTGTGGTGTCCCCAGGATCCTTATTAAGACAGCTCTGACAAGGGACCTTACGGTGAATGCAATCCAATCAACTTCCCGGTGGGACAGAAAACACGGGCTGTCGAGTAGAACAACCGTGCCATCACGGGAAATGGGAAAGAGCAGAACCGCTGAGTCACAGTGTCGTGGGAAACAGAAGAAGTGCTGAGTCACAGCGACCTCCCTCCATTGATGCTGAGTGACGACCATTAATCACATGTGTCATTGGTGCCAAGTTTTACAATGGAAAGGACCAGTCGTGGTCTGCTCTTATCTGCTCGACTATTAGATCTGACAGCTACGCGCGCGCACGCACACACAGCAGCCTGAGGTGGCTGAGACGCTGCTGTGCCTTTTGGGAGCTTGTGGATCGGCTATTTTCAGCCAAGAGTGCACTGAGCACTGGTTTTCAAAATTCTTAGTGTCAAAGCCCCCCCAAATGGATATGAATTTGCCCGCGGACCCCATCTGAAAATGTTTTTTTTTTTTTTTTTTTTTTTTTTTGCAAGGGATCTCCAGAAGAGAAGATTTGTGTGAACAAACACTTTCATAATTTTTCTAAAATGTTCAAAAATAGCTACAAACTCGCAGCACGGCATGAAGTACTCGCTGTCCCAAATGGATATGAATTTGCCCGCGGACCCCCATCTGAAAATGATTTATTTTTTTTGTATTTTTTTGCAAGGGATCTCCAGAAGAGAAGATTTGTGTGAACAAACACTTTCATGATTTTTCAAAAATGTTCAAAAATAGCTACAAGCTCGCAGCACGGCATGAAGTACTCGCTGTCCGAGTTCTGCTACTTAACCTCACTACACCATATGCATAAGAACAAATCTGTGCAACACATTAATTTAATGTATGTACCACACAGATCTAATTACAGTCAGATTAGCGATAGGACAGTGATATTATAATCAGCCTGAGGAAGAGCGTTGCTCGAACCACGCATCAAATAAAAAAAGAGCTATTTGGAGCGAGGATCTATCCGCTCTAATGTACGAGGTGTTTTTGTTGATCCAGCAAGCATCCATTTTATTGGGATGTGCTTATCTTTTTAATGGTTTCTTATTTGCAGCGATAAGCCCTGAACTTAAACTTGAACTTACAGTATGTGCATTCACTTACAGTATAGTTATCGATTATAATTTGTTGTGCCTGCAGTCCCTACAGCATTTCGCAGCTGAAACTGTGTGGCCTTTAGCCCATGTATACTATGTTTAACATGTTTATGTTTTGTTTTAAAAAAATGCATTGGATGTTCTTCATTATAAAATACTGTATGCTGCTCTGCTGCCAGTGAGTTTATCCATGTTTGCTGCAAACATCGTCCTTTTGTGTGTAACTCACACACAGCTATTTTGGGAGAGTTGACCTATCGCAGTGTAGTGCACATACAGCAGGGTTCCCCAATAGGCGGCCTGCGGGCCATTTGTGGCCCACGAGGGGCTACTGTCTGGCCCACACCAACCCCAGTAATAATGGTGCTATAAGAGCAGCAACAACACTAGTATATCGTCGTTGTGGGGTGGAAATCTCGTATCTCCAAATTTGTACGTTATTGCGCAAATCATACAAGGCCGTCGCACAAAAGTAGTGAAAACAGCCGATCTACAAGCACACAACGCCTCGCACCGCCGATTGTAGATCGGCTGTTTTCACTAGTTTAAATCATTTTTTAAATGATACATTCAAAACGAACGGTTTTGGACATAAGATTTTCACCCGACAACGACAAAAACTGTCACTGGAGTAGTGGGAACGCCACCGTCGCCCCCTGCAATGTTGTGGCCCTCGGCTCGGTACCCTAGACATAATTTGGCCCTTGGGGAAAACTAATTGGGGAACCCTGACATGCAGTATCCCGGGTGTGGTGAGCTTGCTTCATAGTGCAAGGCCTCCGGTCTGTTTACATAAAGCAATGCAATCCATGGGCTGTCCGCTGTGCGTTGGCATTTTTATCGTTTCTCAGCGGAGAGCGGTAAAAACGACAATGTTCCAACGGTGAATCATTTGCTTTCTGTTCTTTGTGCCGGGCTCTCCTTGAAAGCCACAGTGTGACCCGCTCACTGCTGACACTAAATACTCCCCCTACAAATGGCAATTTATTTCCATAACCACATGAGAAATGCTTCATTTGATCTACTAGACCAGTGGTTCTCAAAGTGGATTCCAGGGACTCTGTGGATTCCTTTAGGGGGGGGGGGGGTCTAAATTGGCCCATACAAGTCTGTAACAAATGAAGCCGTCCGTTTCAGAGTCAGAGTTAAGGGGACACCTTGACATTTTTGAAAGTTTGAGAAACACTGTACGAGCACCGGTCTACTTGGGAATGATGCAAGCTGGGAACAATGAAGATAGGGAATGCATGGCCCACCCTGTTATGCAATAACCATTATACCCGTTGGGGGTACGAGCCATTTACCCATTCATATACCTGATACCCGATTACAAATGTCTTCTAAATCCTTCTAAGGTTTTTGAAAAACATGTTTCTATAATTCAGTGGTTCTCAAAATATTTTGTTCCAGGGACCCCCAGAAGCAAAGATTTTAGTTACAAATGTTCGCTTCAAAAATATATATATTCAAAGATTTGCACAAATTTTCTCTGAGTGCCGCATTCTCATAGCGCAGCACTCGGTGCTGATCTATGAGCTTGTAATTGTATATTTTGGTTAAAGTGGTTAAAATCGACGCAGATGCTTTGCAGGTAAAAAAAGAAAATGCTAAATCAGCGCACTGCTATTTCTGGGCAGAAAAAATAAATACATTTACACATTTGAAATGTTTTTTAATAGAATACTTCTCCTCTGGGGTTCCCTGGCGCGAGACCTCTTCAGATGGGGGATCCGCGGCCACATTCACATCACACAATTTTGGAGTGCTTGACATGAAAAAGGTTTGAGAACCACAGGTCTACATATTTCTGCCTATGAGGCCCAACAGCACAGCAGATGGTCTCTGGTCTCTGGAATTTGACTAGCCTGCTTCCAGACCAGAGACCCCGCCCACTCTCAGAGTGGACTCTTTCTCTGGTCTGGAGCTTAGTACATGAATCGGTTTTTATTTTCGGCTGTCCAATGAGCGCGCAGGGTGGGGGTGGGGGTGGGGTGGGTCTAACGAATATCCAATCCGCGCAGCAGTTGAAACGATTCAAACGAAGTTCACACACACACACACACACACACACACAGGCAGGCTGAGGAAGGCACACACACACACACACACACACACACACGCACGAGCGCACTGATTTCACCAAGCTGTTTAATGTTGATTACAAGTTTCTGGTCGCAGTTCTGTGTGGAAGCAGTCACTGGCACAGACAGAGACACACACACAATCACACACACACTCCCCGACGGTGCGTCGCGTCCACCGTGCGTCTCGATCACCGTGCGTCGCGATCACTCGCGCGCGGACACGCGCGTGCACGCTCGCAAAAAAGTCCCCCGTAAATCGCTCAGAATGGAGCACAGTTTCAGACTAAAGCGTGAGCTGAGTCTGAAATCAGGCTAGAATTTGACTGAGAGATATGGAGAAGAAGGGAAGAGAGAGAGTGGAGGGCAGCTCAACCAGTGTCCCAACAGGGCCAGAGAACCTATGGACAGACAACACAGCAGGTGTCTTTGATGCCAGAGGCTTCAAAGAGCGTTTGGAAGAATGGGAGCCAGTGTAAGACGACCACAAGAACCATGTATGATGGAACAGGCCCTCGGCTTCACCCCTGCATGCTCCCAGCATGCACTCCGTCTGATCACTGCCCCTGGGGGAAAATTCCTGGAACCGCCACACGCGGCGTGCGTGCATGTGTGCACACGTGTGTGTGTGTGTGAATACTTATGTGTCGAAGTGAGAAATAAAGTATGTGTTTGTGCATGCGTGCGTGCGTACGAGACTTACAGTGTGTGTGTGTGTGTGTGTGTGTGTGTGTGTGTGTGTGTGTGTGTGTGTGTGTGTGTGTGTGTGTGTGTGTGTGTGTGTGGAGGGGTATGTGCACAGTGGATGTTCTTTCCTTCTGGGAGACCCCTTCAAAAGAGCCTAATTAATCAAAGCCAGTGCAGCTGGGGTGCAGGTGCAAGGCATGCAGGCACCACCAGAGTAGAACTGAGGGGAGAAAAGACACGTTCCTTACATCACCCACAACCTCAAGGACCACTGCACCACTGTCTGAACCACTGCACCACTGTCTGGACCACGGCACCACTGTCTGAACAACTGCACCACTGTCTGAACCACTGCACCACTGTCTGAACCACTGAACCACTGCACCACTGTCTGAACCACTGCACCACTGTCTGAACCACTGCACCGCTGTCTGAACCACTGAACCACTGTCTGAACCACTGAACCACTGTCTGAACCACTGAACCACTGTCTGAACCACTGAACCACTGTCTGAACCACTGTCTGAACCACTGCACCACTGTCTGAACCACTGCACCACTGTCTGAACCACTGCACCACTGTCTGAACCACTGAACCACTGCACCACTGTCTGAACCACTGCACCACTGTCTGAACCACTGAACCACTGCACCACTGTCTGAACCACTGAACCACTGCACCACTGTCTAAACCACTGCACCACTGTCTGAACCACTGTCTGAACCACTGCACCACTGTCTGAACCACTGCACCACTGTCTGAACCACTGCACCACTGTCTGAACCACTGCACCACTGTCTGAACCACTGAACCACTGTCTGAACCACTGCACCACGGTCTGAACCACTGTCTGAACCACTGCACCACGGTCTGAACCACTGCACCACTGTCTGAACCACTGTCTGAACCACTGCACCACTGTCTGAACCACTGCACCACTCTCTGAACCACTGTCTGAACCACTGCACCACTGTCTGAACCACTGTCTGAACCACTGCACCACGGTCTGAACCACTGTACCACTGTCTGAACCACTGTCTGAACCACTGCACCACTGTCTGAACCACTGCACCACTGTCTGAACCACTGCACCACTGTCTGGACCACTGCACCACTGTCTGAACCACTGTCTGAACCACTGCACCACTGTCTGAACCACTGCACCACTGTCTGAACCACTGCACCACTGTCTGAACCACTGCACCACTGTCTGAACCACTGCACCACTGCACCACTGTCTGAACCACTGCACCACTGTCTGAACCACTGCACCACTGCACCACTGTCCGAACCACTGCACCACTGCACCACTGTCTGAACCACTGTCTGAACCACTGCACCACTGTCTGAACCACTGCACCACTGCACCACTGTCTGAACCACTGCACCACTGCACCACTGTCTGAACCACTGCACCACTGTCTGAACCACTGCACCACTGCACCACTGTCTGAACCACTGCACCACTGCACCACTGTCTGAACCACTGCACCACTGTCTGAACCACTGCACCACTGTCTGAACCACTGCACCACTGCACCACTGTCTGAACCACTGCACCACTGTCTGAACCACTGCACCACTGCACCACTGTCTGAACCACTGCACCACTGTCTGAACCACTGCACCACTGTCTGAACCACTGTCTGAACCACTGCACCACTGTCTGAACCACTGTCTGAACCACTGCACCACTGTCTGCACCACTGTCTGAACCACTGCACCACGGTCTGAACCACTGCACCACTGTCTGAACCGCTGTCTGAACCACTGCACCACTGTCTGAACCACTGCACCACTGTCTGAACCACTGCACCACTGTCTGAACCACTGCACCACTGTCTGAACCACTGCACCACTGTCTGAACCACTGTCTGAACCACTGCACCACTGTCTGAACCACTGCACCACTGTCTGAACCACTGCACCACTGTCTGGACCACTGCACCACTGTCTGAACCACTGTCTGAACCACTGCACCACTGTCTGAACCACTGCACCACTGTCTGAACCACTGCACCACTGTCTGAACCACTGCACCACTGTCTGAACCACTGCACCACTGCACCACTGTCTGAACCACTGCACCACTGTCTGAACCACTGCACCACTGCACCACTGTCCGAACCACTGCACCACTGCACCACTCTCTGAACCACTGTCTGAACCACTGCACCACTGTCTGAACCACTGCACCACTGCACCACTGTCTGAACCACTGCACCACTGCACCACTGTCTGAACCACTGCACCAATGTCTGAACCACTGCACCACTGCACCACTGTCTGAACCACTGCACCACTGCACCACTGTCTGAACCACTGCACCACTGTCTGAACCACTGCACCACTGCACCACTGTCTGAACCACTGCACCACTGTCTGACAACTGCACCACTGCACCACTGTCTGAACCACTGCACCACTGTCTGAACCACTGCACCACTGTCTGAACCACTGTCTGAACCACTGTCTGAACCACTGCCTGAACCACTGTCTGAACCACTGCACCACTGTCTGCACCACTGTCTGAACCACTGCACCACGGTCTGAACCACTGCACCACTGTCTGAACCGCTGTCTGAACCACTGCACCACTGTCTGAACCACTGCACCACTGTCTGAACCACTGCACCACTGTCTGAACCACTGCACCACTGTCTGAACCACTGCACCACTGTCTGAACCACTGCACCACTGTCTGAACCACTGAACCACTGCACCACTGTCTGAACCACTGCACCACAGTCTGCACCACTGTCTGAACCACTGCACCACAGTCTGCACCACTGTCTGAACCACTGCACCACTGTCTGAACCACTGCACCGCTGTCTGAACCACTGCACCGCTGTCGAACCACTGCACCACTGTCTGAACCACTGCACCACTGTCTGAACCACTGCACCACTGTCTGAACCACTGCACCACTGTCTGAACCACTGCACCGCTGTCTGAACCACTGCACCACTGTCTGCACCACTGTCTGAACCACTGCACCACTGTCTGAACCACTGCACCACTGTCTGAACCACTGCACCGCTGTCTGAACCACTGCACCGCTGTCTGAACCACTGCACCGCTGTCTGAACCACTGCACCGCTGTCTGAACCACTGCACCGCTGTCTGAACCACTGCACCGCTGTCTGAACCACTGCACCACTGTCTGCACCACTGCACCACTGTCTGCACCACTGCACCACTGCACCACTGTCTGAACCACTGCACCACTGTCTGCACCACTGCACCACTGCACCACTGTCTGAACCACTGCACCACTGTCTGCACCACTGCACCACTGTCTGAACCACTTTCAGTAATAGCAAGAAATAGAGTCCTGAAAGACACTCCCACTACCCCTGGCTCAATGCGGGTTTAGTTTGTGTTTACATTATATTCTATGTACAGTAGGATTGGGGGATTGTGGGACTCGCGGCCTGAAAAGGTTGAGAACCCTTGCCGTTTTGAAAGTTATCGATCAGCTTTCTTTGCTGTTGTTGTATGTTTGTATCATACAAAAACATGAGCTTAAGTATTTCACTGTTTATGCATGGCCCAGGTCATCTCATGCAGGCCACTGGCCTTTATACATCACGATAACACACACACACACACACACACACACAGAGAGAGCACTCTGGCTTATGGTGTTCAGGTCAGGATCAATAGGCTGATTGATTGCGTGACGATGGATAGCCTTCCGGTGCGCTGCGGCCCACAGCCCTGGGACTGAATATCAGGGACATGCTGGGCCCCTGATTCAGCCCGGGAAAAAGAGTTGTAGAGGCCCTCATTGCGCGCTATAGAGAGAGATCTCTCTCTATAGCGCTGCTGCTACTCAAAGATTTGCCAGTTCAGATCATGACAAGTGACCAGTGGGCCAATTACATGAGTTAAATTTTGTCGTTGTCGGGTGGAAACCTTGTATGTCCAAAACCGTTTGTTTTGTATTTATCATTTTAAAAATGATTTAAACTAGTGAAAACAGCCGATCTACAAGCACACAACGCCTCGCACCGCGAGGCGTTGTGTGCTTGTAGATCTGCTGTTTTCACTACTTTTGTGCGACGACCTTCTATGGTGAAGCAGGGCTTTGCTTTGCGAAAAAATGTACAAATTTGAAACTTGGAGAGTTTCTGCCCGACAGTGACGATTTACTTTGTTGACTGCCCAGCCCCCAAAATGGAACGAAGGCCGACATTTTATTTTTTGCTAATGGCCGGCCTGGACCGGCCGGGAATGAACCGGCCGTTCGGGAGTTGTCCCGCTTTCCCCAATGGCCAGCACGTCCCTGCTGAATATGGACGAAGCGGGAAACCCTCCAGAACCCCCATCGACCCAGGCCCCTCTCGCGATCAATGGTCCACTCAACGACTAAGTGAGGAGCGTTTGGAAGGTCCCACCTCATTCGCGGAGCGCACTTCCCTCCTCGGGAGGTAAACGCGGAAGTAATAGACTGATCGACTCGTGATTTTAAATTAGTTGGAAAAAAGAAAGTGCCAGGCCGCGCCTACTGTATGAAAAGGTCCGAAGCGGCTATTGTTCAATCAAACGTACTGTGGCGTAGTCGGGAATCAAAGTGAGAGGCCAGTATGGCGTGGCGGCTGCTCTGGCAAGCCATTGGCTTTTGTTATGGCTCTGTGAAACGGCCATTATGACAGATTAATGCACATCACAAAGAGGAAAGCGATGAGCGTGTGGCTGGATAAGCCTGGGGTTGGATTCCTCTGAATGGCATTCATGACGATTACATTTCCACTTAGGCCGCGCGCCCGAATCAAGCCTGATTTATGCTCTGTTTTGTACGGCGATGTCACTCGTGCCGCAGTGGTGGAAAAAGCACTCAACACTGCAATGTAGAAACGCTCCGTTAGAAGTAAAAGTCTGGAATTCTAAATCTACTTGAGATGTACCTAAAGTATCAAAAGTAGAAAGAACTGATTATGCAGAATGTCCCAAGTTTTCAAATGTATAAAACTCTTTTGAAGAAAGCAGATCAGCCACGTATGAATTAGGCATAACGCTAACCTCTAAACCAGTGGTCTTCAACAGGGGGTCCGGGACCCCTAGGGGATCCTCAGAGTTACTACAGGGGGTCTTCCAAATCTTCCAATCCTTTTTATCCAATCCTGAGAACTGTAGCTTGTAGATCGGCTATTTTCGGCACAGAGGTTTGGTGTAGAGGGGGAGAAGAACAGACTCAGTACAGAGTGAAAGGTCAAGTGTATTAGGTTAAATATCTGAAAACACAAATTGACATGAATCCAAAATACACTGCTGATTGTGCTGTCAAACGATGAAACTATATGGAATCTATGAAAAGGTTGTGGGGGTCCCTGCTCTCTCTCAACTAAGGGGTCCTTGGCCTGAAAACGTTGAAGAACCCTGCTCTAAAGCCAACAACTAAATGTCTGATCCTAACCTCAACCTAATTTGTTTCCAAATTGTAAATCTAGACATATCTTCATTAACCATCACAACCATTGCTCTTGAGGGCTATGACAATTGTCCTCACAATGTCTACCTCCAATTCTACTATACTCTCACAAGTATAGTGATAAAAGTGTGCAGACTGTATCCTAATTACATCTAGGACGGAATGCCGCGGTAATGAGTTTTGGTTTTCCCCGCCGCCCTCCCTCTCTGCCTCTGAAAGGTACGCTGTACTTGTAATTGCTTCCTACTGTTTTATTTGTCTTAACTCTAGTTCATTAAGGGCAGAGAGAGAGAGAGAGAGAGGGAGAGAGAGAGAGAGAGAGAGGGAGAGCGAGTATAGAGAATGACAGTGTTTTCCATATCTGACTGGTAATTCTTTAACCCTGAAGGCCATGGAAGCCAGGAGGCCTTTCACAGGAGGAGAGCGCCACCATCTGTTGGGATCAAAGAGCTGTTGGGACTTGATACTGTGGTGCAAACAAAACACAAACCCATGCATCCTTCCATGTTCAACTCCTCACAATGGCTCTTAGGTAATATTTGTCAATTTTCCCAATGCTTTGGCTTTAGTAGTTTGTTGACTACTTTTGATGAGGTAATGGTAATAAAAATTAGAAATGTGCAGATACCCAGTGTACACATACTGTATACTGTATGTTGGATTGTTTACTGTTGAGTTACAAAACAATGTTACACATTAAGCAAATGTTCTGTTTCTTTCATCGTTTACTGTTGAGTTACAAAACAATGTTGCACATTATAAATGTTCTGTTTCTTTCATCTCTATACCCTATTCTTTTTTTATCCCACTCCCATTTTTTTCACCCAGTGTCAATTGTCTAATGTAATCCTGGGTGCTACACTCTCTCTGCCAACCTGGAGAGAGCAACAAACTGACCTCATGCTTCCTTCTGTGCATTTGGAGTCCAAGCCACTTTTTTTCACCTGACAGGGGGGAGCTTCCCCGGTTGGACGTAGCGCATGGAAGGAACACGTTATTCCAACCAGTTCCTTTCCCCTCCATCAGGTGCCCCGGCTGACCATGGGGAGGCAGTATAGAGACCAGGATTACTGCATGTTTTTTGTGAGGGTAACTATCCAAGGAGACACGGGTTAAACATGCAAACTCCACACAGAAAGGCCATTTTGCCCCCCACCTGGTGTGGGCACTGATGATGCATCGCCATGCAGCGGGAATTGCTCTTCCTGTAACTGCAATGTTAAAGGAGCTATAGTCAACTTTTTCATTGTAGGGCCGACACTTTGTTTACATCCTAGTCTATAGACTAGAATGTAAACAAAGTGTCGGTCTGACAATGGCCAAAATGATTATTTTATAATTATGTTACGCTTGTTGTGGTCATTTTTGAATAGAAACACATATATGAAGATTCTTTTTTTATAAAATATTTTCGAAACATTAATTTTATTTTAGCATCCGTTTTTCAAGAAAAAGTTGACTATAGCTCCTTTAAGTTCCGTAGCTGGATTCCATGTTTTCCATATTTTGAAAGTATAAAATAGGGCTTAAAGGACCTACACCATGCTTTTAAAACTCTATTTTTTGTATAAATATATGCTCAAAATTGAGTCTTAGACAGGTTTAAACCCTCAACAAACACTCTGACCATTCCTTTTGTTTCTTATAGCTGTGCTATAAGCTCTCCAGCTGCAATACCAAAACGGCCTTTGTTTGCTCAGGGGCGCATCTAGTGGGGTTTTTCCACCCCTCCCCCTCCCCCCTCCCCTCCTCTCCTTTCCTCTCTCTCTCCTCCCAACGTTGACAACAAATAATGTTAATATTGGGCCAATACAAAAATAGGATAATGTTGCAGCTCTGATTATAGCCTACTGTAGGCCTATGTTGTATGATATAAGCCTACTGTCAAATGACACAGGGCGACCGTTGCTAGACCAGACATTAGAGAAATTAGAGAACCCGTGGAAAGCGTTTCAACTCTGCCTTCCCAAAAACAGAGAAAGACACAATGGTCAGAAATAGGACTTTGTGAGGATAGAAGGTGCCAGTGGGACCCCAAAAAAAGGTTTTAAAATAGAAAAAGTGAAAATTCATGGTGTAGGTCCTTTAAGTGTAGTCACTGGAATTGTCCAAAAATCTATCGTTTTCCTCCTCAGAAGCTTCAGGACAACAGGTGGGAACATAATTGCGGTATAGTGCTGGAGGGTTGGGGTGTAATTAAGACGACAACAACGAGTTGTATTTTAGCCAAACAACCCTGTGTCACTTAAAAAGCAATGAGCTCCGTGTAGCGCTGATGCACTCCGCCGACCTTGGGGTTTTTATAGTGCGTGGGGCAGTTCATTAACAGAGCGGAGGGGTTTCGACGACCGTGCGGCTGCTCGCTTTGCATTCCTGACACGGAGCCAAAAAGCGCAGTTCCTCTGCATTCCCCCTGGCGACGCGGTCCACATCGCAGGAGGAGGTGGTCACCGCGTGGAGCTCATCGGGACTGACCCGGCCCCTGCCCCGGGCCGGGAGGGCACCTTTAGAACTGGGTCTTTAAACACCTTGAGGAGGGGTGGTGCAGTGACCTGCCAGCACCCTCGAGGACCACCCCAATCCCCTCCTCATCCATCGATGAAGAGACGCCAGTGACGGTCCAAGTGCTAATCCATACGTGCTCATTAGCAGAGCTGTACTGAGCAGGTTAGTGATTTCAGAGGGGTTGAAAGGGGGGAGGTCCGCAGGGACTCTGAAGGCTCCACACATCATTCACTAAGCACACCATGCCAGTTCATAAGGGAGCTGCAGTCTCTCCAATAAGCTGCTTTCCATATGGTTGTTGTTGCGTGAAACACCTTGTATGTCCAAAACCGTTTATAAACCGCATTTATCATTTTAAAAATGATTTAAACTAGTGAAAACGCCTCGCGGTGCGAGGCGTTGTGTGCTTGTAGATCGGCTGTTTTCACTACTTTTGTGCGATGGCCTTGTATGATGAAGCAGGGCTTTACTTTGCGAAAGAACGTACACATTTGAGATATTTGGAGATACGAGGTTTCCAACCGACAACGACGATATGGACAGCCTTTCTCTCCGTGTTCATTTCGTCTGCTAATAGTATGGACGGAAAATGCACCTTTCATTGACCGAAAGATAAATACAAACGAAAAGAATAACTAAGCCATGATGGCTTAAACTATTTGACTAAATATAGTGACAATTTCTTCAACAAATAAATAAATAAATAAAAAAACAGTGGAGTGGAGAAGGGATCCAGTAGAACTACGACAAGTTGTTTCATGCTTGGTTGCGCGCGGGTGTCACACTTACTTAAGTAGAGGATCAATACTGCAATGTAGAAATACTCTAATGTGCTTAAAGTACCAAAAGTAAAACGTAGACATTATGCAGAATGTAGTTTTCAAATGTATCAAACTCTTTTGAAAATAGCAGATCTTTCAACCATATTATGTTTTGTAATAATAATCTTCAAGTAACTAGTAACTAAAGTTTTCAAATATTGTACAATTATTTCAATAGTACAATATTTGCCTCTGAGATGTTGTGGAGTAGAAGTAAAAGTACTCCGGAAACACACCAGTAAAGTAAAAGTAACTCAAAATTGTACATATTATGTACAGTACTTGAGTAAATGTACTTAGTTGCTTTACTCCACTGTTCACAAGTTACACAAGTTCCAATGATTCCTATCCCCCGACCAGGGACGTGCTGGCCATTGGGAAAAGCGGGTCAACTCCTGAACGGCCGGCCAGTCCAGGCTGGCCATTAGGAAAAAATTAAACTGTTTGCACAAAAGTAAAAATTAAACTGTTTGCACAAAAGTAGTGAAAACAGCAGATCTACAAGCAAACAACGGTGCGAGGCGTTGTTTGCTTGTAGATCTGCTGTTTTCACTAGTTTAAATACTTTTTTAAATGATAAATACAAAACAAACGGTTTTGGACATAAGACATACAAGACATACAAGATATAGTAGCAGCAGCTACTATATCTCTCTCTATAGCGCGCAATGAGGGCCCCTCCAATTCTTTTTCCCGGGCTGAATCAGGGGCCCAGCACGTCCCTGCCCCCGACATCCATGTCCCAGTGTGTAGGAGGGTATGAGGGGGATATGGGCTTGCAAACATACAGGCCCGTATTAAACGCGCAAACCAAAGGATGATTTCAGTGTGGAGCACTAAAAATAGACGGTTCAACAAGCAACGCGTGCTCGCGTCGCCGAGCTTGTGCTGTATACAGTAGATGGCCTATTTTTCCGGTGCACGACACAGTGAGCAACCCAAGTTTAAATTCAGCCATAACCGGGTCTCTAGCCTGGGGGCCCAAGGCTCCAGAGGGCCCTGGGAAGCTCCAATTAATCACACTCAGTTTGTTGTTGTTGTTGTTGTTGTTTTGTTGTTTGTTTGCATCCTGAGAGAGAGAGAGAGAGAGAGAGAGAGAGAGAGAGAGAGAGAGAGAGAGAGTGGGTGGGTGGGTGGGTGGGTGGGGAGAAGGCTATTGTCTAATACAAATATTTAAATTGTTTTGGCTCATTACAGTTGTATTTTATGCTGGCTGGCTATACGCTAGTTGGGCACAACATGCACTTTGTCTTGGCCGCGAACTGTACTTTCATCTGTTGAGCCATTCTGCAGTTCTGATTTAGCCTACTGAACTATTCAACTTGCTAGGGGTCTAGTGGATGTCAAAAAAACGAAACAAAAACCAAGTAAAGTGGGGAGACAAAAGTTTGCGAAGCTGAATCACCTGAGGGAAATTCCATAATTTACACCACAGGGTTTTCACAAAACTTTAAGTATTGCCAGCACCAGTGATGCAATCCTGGCACAGCGTGGGACAAAACAGTCCGGGGTCATCTGTCTTTAGAAATTGACTTGTTAAGGGAAACTGGAACGCAGTGACGTTATTGCCGACTACTCTCCGCTCAAAAAGCAAGAAAGGGCTTCTGCGTGGGTCAGCAATTTTTCAATCAAAAAGCACTCTTACTGCTGCTTTGAATGTGAAAGTCTAATGCTGATGCAACATCTTTGGGGCCCTGTTATTTGGTCAAGCACTTGGATTTACATACTTGTATCCCAAAGCCAAAATTCGCAGATCTTACAATATGTAGCGGTGTTGATCCTTGGGCGTGCGTGCGTGCGCGTGCGATAAGGTTACGTGTTGGAAATATATGCGCCGTCTGTGCTTTCCTTCATTGGTTATGTTGAAAGCGTGGTTATGTTATTGTGGAGAGCTTGTACGCTGTGGGACAGCGTTTAACTCTCAAATACCTGGAACGCGCCCGAGTCGCGTTAGATTCTAACCACTTTAACCATTATTTTATGCATTAACTATTGAAAAACAGCAGATATACAAGCTCACAGCGCGGCACCGAGTGCCACGCTGCGAGCTTGTAGATCTGCTATTTTTGAAAAATCGTGAAGACGAGCGCAAGTGTTTGGATATCTTTGACCCGATCTTTGACCCGACTTCTAAATCCTTCCTCTAAATCATGCTGTCCTCAAACCTTTTCATGTCAAGGACCCCCAAAATTACAGGTATTTGGCCACGGACCCCCATCTCAAAATATGTTGTCCCAGGGACCACCCAGAAGTAAATATTTGAGTTAAAAAGGTTCGCTTTTAAGTAGATATATTCAAAGACTTGCAAAGAAAATCATGATTTTTCAAAAATAGCAGATCTACAAGCTTGCAGCGCGGCACTCGGTGCCGCGCTGTGAGCTTGTATATCTGCTATTTTTCAATAGTTAAAGCAGTCAATAATCTTAGGCCTAAATGGGTTAATGTAGCTGACTCTATTTGATTGAAAATAGGCCTATATATAGAAGGACTCTTCTGCCTTTGGGTAAAATCAAGGAGCTGTCTATATGGCGCTGAGACACAGTGACAGGTATAGGCGGTATGCTACCGCGGGTAAAAATATGCATTTATTCGTCCTCGGGGGTCAAATCCCAGGGGTCTGCATAGCCTTAAATGGAGCCGACTGAATTACATTTAATTGAAAATGTAGGCCTACACAGACAGAGTCTTCTGCCTTCGCATGCAATGAAGACGCTGTCTATGGTGCTGAAGAACTGTGGCAGGAATGAAGACGCTGTCTATGGTGCTGAAGAACTGTGGCAGGTATTACAGAGATTCCAACCTTTTCTGGCCCAGCTGGACAATAAACATACATCTGTATTAGTGTGTACAACAGGGGTCTTCAACGTTTTCAGGCCAAGGACCCCTTAGTTGAGAGTTGAAGAGAGATGAAGCAGGGACCCCCACAACCTGTTCATAGATTGCATAATAGTTTCATTGTTTGACAGCACGATCATCAGTGTATTTTGGATTCATGTCAATTCGTGTTTTCAGATATTTAACCACTTGAGCCGTCAATACTTAATAAACTTGACCTTTCACGCTGTACTTAGTCTGTTCTTTTTTCCCTCTACAGTACACCAAAGCTCTTTGCTGAAAATAGCCGATCTACAAGCTCACAACCCCTTGCAGCGCGAGGCGTTAGATCTGCTATTTTTGGCTAAAGTTCTCCGAATATGGGCATATTTTTCAAATGGTTAAGGAGGAAAAAAGTTTCTATCACACAAAGATTTGGAGGACCCCCTGCCGTAACTCTGAGGACCTCCTAGGGGTCCCGGACCCCCTGTTGAAGACCCCGGGTGTACAGTATACATATATGACACTACCACCGCAGGGTCTAATTACACGCTTACTTCCGTGGGCCCCCGGAGGTCAAATCCCTGGTGTCTGCAGAGTCTTAATCCGGCTCTGCGTACATGTAGGCTGGATTCAAGCCTGTCAGGGCCAAGCCTATGCAAAGCGTCTAATAAAGCCGCTCATATCTCTCAACAGCCTCAGAGGAAATCACGGGGCCCCTACAGTATGACTTCCGTGTGAGGTTATATTACAGTACATGCCTCTGAGCAAACATCATAAACAGCGCGCGGCTCTTTAGCGTGTAATCTTTGTCACGCACGTGGCGGGTCCTTTTCGCCATCAAAAGGCTTTAGCGCGTGCCTTGCGGAGCGGTCCATTAGCTTCCAAGCAGCGCGTCTCAGCAGAGTTTTTGCGGTGCGAGCGAACGCCGTCATGTGTGCTTGCATGCGTTAGGGCTCAGGTCTAATTGCATACTTGTCTCACCTCACGCCAGGGGCTCTCTTTATTTTCACAGCTTGTGAGTACAGTATAATTATGCAATGTGGGGAATACAGATGTAATGTTTACCGCAGAAGCCGTGTCATTTTTTTTATTATTGTAATGCAGTCCTTCGATAATGGATTTTTCAACCTCGTTGTTTGTTGTAATCCCAGGGATGAAGGCTATGCAGTGCCGGATGCTAAACTCTGCCCACCTGGGTTGTGGAGACCGTGTTGCGATGGACATTATAGCGGCCATTTTTCTCATGCTCAGCTCAGGCAGGCAGGCAGGAAATTAAATGCCTGACCACAGCCAAAGCACTGCATTTCCCTCAAATACCTCCAAAAACAGAAAAGTACAACAAATTGCCTCTCATCCAACCTAATGCCTGGTAATTATTTCCCCAAATAGGAAAAGCTTCTGAGGACAGGGAAAAAGTCATTGAAAGGCAGCGTGTGTGTGTGTGTGTGTGTGTGTGTGTGTGTGTGTGTGTGTGTGTGTGTGTGTGTGTGTGTGTGTGTGTGTGTGTGTGTGTGTGTGTGTGTGCGCGCGTGGCACCTAGAGCCCCCATCGATCTGATATAGACGTGAAAAAGCAGCCGCGGAGGCAGCGAGTTTCATTTGTACTTATTCTAAAATCTAACTTTGAGAAACTCGGGGGTGTTACAAACTCCATTAAACAGAGGATCAAGAGTATTATTTGCCGTTTTGTACTCTGTGAATTGGGCTTGGGGCGGGTGGGGGGGCAGCGTCAGACCGGGTCAGTCAGAACGCGCGGCTGCGACGCTTTGTAAAAGCATTCCCCCCCGAGGGCCTTCGCCCATGAGGCATTTTTTAAAGTTTGTGGTGCGCTAAATGAGGTTGCGGGCCTTCACTGTATATACGCAGCGTTACAGTTTACCCTCTCTTCCCAAAGAGCAGATAGATAGATAGTGACTGAGCCAACACCCGGCTCTAGCTGCCACTTCACAGTTGGTTGACGGCGCAGCTGATGAAGAACAATTCACTGCCAGCCATCGGACCAGGCCAGAAGCCCCTAAAAAACAACAATCTTGGTGCCAGCCAGCTAGAGCTGCACGATTGTAATCGCTCCCTGCCAGCCGTTTCTGCTGCTACATAAACTCTGTGTTCCTGTGTGTGTGTGTGTGTGTGTGTGTGTGTGTGTGTGTGTGTGTGTGTGTGTGTGTGTGTGTGTGTGTGTGTGTGTGTGTGTGTGTGTGTGTGTGTGTGTCCGCCTGCAGTGGTGGAAAGTAACTAGTACAGTTACTCCACTACAATTTACAGTACATTTTCCACCACACTGTGTGTGTGTGTGTGTGTGTGTGTGTGTGTGTGTGTGTGTGTGTGTGTGTGTGTGTGTGTGTGTGTGTGTGTGTGTGTGTGTGTGTGTGTGTGCGTGCACATGCGCGCGTGCGTGCGCTCGCTCGCTCGCCTGTCAGGTTTTTTTTGCAAGAACATCCATGCCCTCTGTGTGCATGTGTGTGTGCCTCAGCCCAGGCAAAGTGTTTTTATGTTTCTTCAACTACAGCATCAGTATTCTAGTCTGGCTGCAGAGTCCCCTAGCTGGTCATCCACTGCAGCTCTTGGGGGAGGGTGAATTAGATATGCATGGAGGAGTATTGGTGGAATCAAAGTGGCTTACAGCGAGCAGATGGGTCTACACCTAGCAGTGCTCACAGCTACTGGCTGTTCATCATGTCATTAGAACATATCCAGTGTGGAGAGGACATTTGGAACTGATCGGTTGAGCAGTTTGCGAAATTAGCCGCGGACAGACAGACAGTAGACAGACAAATGTACAAAAACAAAACACTACACTGCACTGCCACCAAAGTGTGGAATGTCCCGACACCATCCCTTAAAAAAGATCACTAGCTGGCTTCCTTCAAAACAGGCCTGCCTTCACCTTTCAGAAAGGTGATGGCATTCACTGCCCCTCAGTTTTACTTTGTACATATAGGCTGTATTTACTCATTCCCAGCCAATTCTAATTTCCTGGTACTCCCAGCCAGCCAGATCATCTTTCATCATCTTTTTGACCATATTCCATCACATTCTGTTAACACCTGTGCAGTCAAATATCTGTACCTGTTGAATAAATCCCTCTGCACAGGTGTTAACAGAATGTGATAAAAGATGATGAAAGATGATCTGGCTGACTGGGACTACCTAAAAAAGATGATGAAATCATATTTGGCTGGGAATGAGTTGCTCTTATGCCTTAACTTAAAGGCCTGTCCATACTGTTTCCGACCACCAATCTTTCGTCTTAGAGTTACACATTTCTGATGTGCTTATTCAATCAATGAAATAACCACTTAAGTGAGTTGGCGTTACAAATGTTGCTTTACAATAGCATGTACACAGTAGTCCATGGTAAAGCACGAAACAGAACTAAAATGGCAGTTTAACATACAAGTAATATCCAATATCATTTTAAAAGTAACACCGTTTGCTGGGGCAGGGACGTGCAGAGAATGTTGGACAGGCAGGGGCTGAAATTTCTAAAAGGGCCTTTTGATGGAAATATCGGAAATAGCCGACCTCGGCTATTTTCGGTGCGCGACACGTCTAAGCATCATCAAGTCAATACCGGCGTAACGGCATGGATTTCTACACATTTCTCTGAATGCTGCCTTCAGGTATGGCATGGAAAGAGGCCATTTGCATTTCTTTCACCATATAGTAAAAACTGCATTCATGGTCTGGAGAGGGCACTTTTTACAGACTGATTAAAGGGCAGGGGCTCAAGCCCCCTTTGAGGTCTATATGTGTGCACGTGCCTGTGCCCGGGGGGCGCGTTGAAGCATCCACTATGACAACTGTTCTCATATCCGCCAGGGACATGCTGGGCCCCTGATTCAGCACAGGAAAAAGAGTTGGAGAGGCCCTCATTGCACGTAGCCTGATTTCCGACTCGACGCTGATGCAGTTCACTCAGAGAGTGGGCGGGTCTATTGGCTGGAGCCAGGCTACATTGCACGCTATAGAGAGAGATCTCTCTATAGCGCTGCTGCTACTCAAAGATTTGTGACAAAGTGACAAGCCAGTGGGCCAATTATATGAGTTATATTTCGTTTGTTTTGTATTCATCCTTTTAAAAATTATTTAAACTAGTGAAAACAGCCGATCTACAAGCACACAACGCCTCGCGGCTTGTAGATCTGCTGTTTTCATTACTTTTGTGCGACGGCCTTGTATGATGAAGCAGGGCTTTGCTTTGCGAAAAAAATGTACAAATTTGAAACTTGGAGATACAAGGTTTCTGCCCGACAGTGACAATATACTTTGTTGGCCGCCCAGCCTCGTAAATGGAACAAAGGATGACATTTTATTAGATTTTTTTCTCCTAATGGCCGGCCTGGACCGGCCCGGGAATGAACTGGCCTTTCGGGAGTTGTCCCGCTTTTCCCAATGGCCAGCACGTCCCTGATATCCGCCACAGTAACAGAACAGAACAGAGCATGCCTGGTAGTAGTGCAGGCTTCGGAATGCACAACCGAGCGAATTAATACTGTGTGAATCACTCAACCTCACCAAGGAGCACGAGCAGCGGCGGCGGAGACATTTTGAAACCCCCCAGAGGTCAGACATGAATGTCTTCCACTCCACTAGTCTCATTTGGCAGCACAACTGTGCCACGGAGAGAGTAACACACACAGTACCAGCGTGGCAGAAAATAAATTAACAAGCCAATTATCTTCAAAGGCGTACGGGAAACCTTATGAGGATGGAGTGGGAGAAAAAAAGAAGAAGATGAAAGTGCTTTCCATGGACATTTATCTAAAAGCATGTGTGTGCCAGTGTCATTTCCATGGCACGCGTTTGTGCTGCTTCCTTGTTGTTCAATTGAATATTTAATTCCCAGATTTATTTTTACAGCTTTTCTCCCAGGGGGGGTGAGCCGTGTGTGTGTGTGTGTGTGTGTGTGTGTGTGTGTGTGTGTGTGTGTGTGTGTGTGTGTGTGTACGCTAGGGCTAATATTGCAACCACTGGACCGATCACCACCAAATATCTTGTGCAAGCTGACAGTAAGCCAAAAAAACACAATCACAATCTGTTGTGTGGCATGAGATGAGTCTTCTTCACATTGCAAATATCTGAGAATCCGCTCAGTTTGTGCTCCGAGTTTGGTTGATTTAGGAAACATCAACCAAACACCAAACCTCTTTGCCGAAAATAGCCGATCTACCGCGAGGCGTTGTGAGCTTGTAGATCTGCTATTTTTGGCTAAAGAATATGGACACTAGGGTTCAAGACAAGTGGTTAATATAAAAAAAGAAGAAAAAAAGTTTCTATCACACAAAATTTGGTGGCCCCCCTGTAGTAACTGTGATCTAGGAATCCCGGACCCCCTGTTGAAGACCCCTGTTGTAATGTATTGTTGCTTCATGCCTCTGTGCCTGCCGCCTGGATTGTTAATTGATCCAAGTCATCAAAGTCCAATTCCCAGACAAGTTCTGATCCAATTGCCATGAGCGACTGCATGTTCATGTGTGGCACTGTCATTCTCTTGGAAAAATATAGTTTTAATCCTAGACATTTTGTGAAAAAGGCTGTTTGTCTCCCTCCCTCGCAGTTGCTGACAGGAGGCGTCAGATACAGTCTTAATTAAATGCATTGCAATATTGACTGTAGGCTACTGCAGCTTGATGGAGGCATGTTGAGTCCATCGGGTCTAATAAACAAATCAGTTCACCAATTCATGGTTTGCCGACACGCCAAGCACATTTTTCTGACATGTTGACAGTGGGGAAATTGGTGAAAGTTGTGCTTCTTGCTCTCAACTTTAGATAAGTAAATCACTTCAAATAACTATATTACTTTAAATAACTAAACTAGTAAGACTTCATAGAATTCTGCCTGATACATGTTTCATATGTGTGTCTCTTGAGCGAGTCTGTGAACTTGTCAATGAGGTGACCTTCTTCTGTGGTAGATCAGCTTGACCTAGGCTACTTTTGGACCGGAAGCACTGACGACTGATAATGATGATTTAATGCCACTGCTGTTATCATAACACACACAGACACCAACAGCATGTGGTCCATCTCCAGTATGCACTGCATTACTGAATACATTGTCAAGGATCACATGCTTATTTGCATGTGGTCCCTGACAAAGCTTCATGGACCACCACCACCAGTTGACAACCCCTCACACCAATACACATTTTCCACGTTTGTGATTTTCCTTTGTGTGTGAATTGTGTAAATTCATAACATCTGTTGCCCCACCTTGCCAAAATGTATCATACTGGGTTACTCGATTACCCAATCTAACACTACTTTTGAGAAGCATTAAGTGTACTTTTTGATGACATCAGGTTGGCATAATACGCACAGTGCTCCGCCTTTAGTTCTCTTTCATTCTGGCAGCCAATTCATTCTTACATCTCATCACGAAGAGTTTTGGCACCTCGAGCAGCTCTCTCAACAGATTGGTGAAACGATTGAAGAGGAGTTCTACGAAGCCGTCTAGGGGACGCGATTTAGCTTCTGTCTTGAACCTGTCAACGTCAAGGACAGCTAAAATGGTTCCAGTGAAGTTCCACTCAGCGGGGTCAGGCCATCGCATTATTCTCCCAGAATATTACCGGTAAAAGAGACAGAAATATTAGAATCAGGGACTCTGTAGCAGGTCGTCGCTGTCTGTGCGGGAACCTTGTATCTCCATTTTTTCACTACTTCACAAAAGTTGTGAAAACAGGCGCGGCTATATTCGCATCTTTTGAAAAGAGTTTTAAAGTGAAAGTGATTAACGGTCTCATGACACACTGTTTTTACAAAACATAAAAGTCTTTATCATGGTCCTTCAAACGTGTATTGCAAGGTTTTAACTGAAAAATCTATTATTTTTTTTCCTCTGTGTTCTGAGACCTTTTAAGTTACGATGAAAACATACAGATTTGTCTGCAGGTGTCACTGTTGAGGGATTTTGTCTGTGAATCATCGCCTCTGCTCTAAAAAAATAATAAAATTAAAGTATTAACTGGAGTTTGTCAATAAATAATAACTACATCAGTTCTAACACAGGTACTGTCAACCTCCTAGACACATGAAAACCAGAAAAAGTACAAAACTATGGCACCGCCTCTTTAAGAGACTAGTCAAAATAGACGATCTACAAGCTCTCAAGGCGTTTTGTGCGACACCTGAAGTAGGGTATTAACTTTGAAACATGGAGATACAGTACAAGGTTTCCGCCACGTCATTAACGACACACACCTTCGATTCCCAACCGACTACACCTGAGCCTGACCTACACTATTGCTGTCTTGCGTTACATCAACCACAGCTTTTGTTTTTCTTTCTGAATCCCGTATAAGGCTCAGCGCCCCCTGTTAAGGGAAACCTGAATGACTGGCTGAGTCGGAAAGCGACAGAGACAGCTCTGTCACAAACAAACAAATCAATGTCTGTGGCAAACCACATTACTCCAGATATGTCCTGCTGCCTGGCTGTTCCACGCTCCAACTCTCTCCTCCCTGTGCAGGAGGAGTCACAAATCAATGCCGAATCATATTCCCGCCGTGCCAATAAGTGGCGTCGGGGGGCTTAAATGTGTGGAATTTGCGAAGACCAGTGGTGAGAAAGTCAATTTAACTACGGTACTTAACTACATCAACCACACATGGTTTGAGTGGCGTCCCTCGGGGTTACTCTAGTGTCTTTTCTGTTTTCTGTTATTGTGGGGAAGGCTACGCTGGAGTTAGCAGATCGACAGGCTTATTACAGCGCACATTGTGAGCTTGTTGTCTGCTATTTTCTACAAAAGGTCTTCCACACAATAAGGATGGCAGGGTTTAAGAGGTTAAGTACAGTTTTACAGTAGTTTTCCCACACCTGAGAATCATTGTTATTTTGTCTTTGTTCCTCCCCTTTCAATGTCCCAGATCCTTCTTTTGAGTTTTGTCAATGTCTAGAAACTCCAAAATTGTGCAGAAACTTATTGCTTTCAGAAGCTTATGACTTTCACTTTGACTCAAGTACTGGGTTTGAGTACTTTGTCCAACACTGTTTAGTTGTGAATGGGTACATACAGCACTTTGGCATGCATTCCCTCGCCTGCAAGCGCCCTTCTCGCTGACGCTGCACATCGCCAAATGTTCACCGGCCCTGGTGGGAAAACCATTTCTATATACTGTAGCCTCTGACATCAATCAAGGCCTCCAGAGTCAAACCAACAGATGACAACTACAATGTATTTTTTTCCTCTATCTAAAATGCTAACCGTGGCCTTTTATTCTAATTGTATTGCCAAGGGCGTCGCAGCCTCAAGCTGTTCTCATTAGGGGCATTAGCCATGTCGCTAATGTAGCTAATTATCCCCCAACTGATTAGCAATAGGATAAGAGCAGGTTGCCATGTAGTCGCTAGTAGCAATGATGATGAAGATATTCAGTGGTGGACACATTACTCAACTCATGAGTGAACGTAAGATAAGTAGCCAAATACTCAAGTCAAGTACAATATGTGAGTAAATGCACTTAGTTACTTTCCATCACTGCAAAACAACTAAAGTATGACAGATAAAGTGCAAAAGGCCTTGTCATCACCGCAAAACAACTAAAGTATGACAGATAAAGTGCAAAGGCCTTGTCAAACCCCAAAATACAGCATTCTGAGAAGCCTTTCTTCACAGCATCATGAGAAGAAAATGTTTTAACACCGTCTTGATAGTGGCTAAAAGTGGAATCAATCACTGCAGTCTGGCAGTGATTTGTATAGTCCCTGAGCAATGCAGGACCATTATTTCAATACAGCACAGGACCACTGTTGTTTTCCACTGAACATGGCTTTTCATACACTGTCTTCAGAACAGAAAGCACTTATCGTCTCTGTCGGGAGAAAACCCTGTATGTCCAAAACCGTTCGTTTTGCATTTATCATTTTAAAAACGATTTAAACTAGTGAAAACAGCCGATCTACAAGCACACAACGCCTCGCGGTGCGAGGCGTTGTGTGCTTGTAGATCTGCTGTTTTCACTACTTTTGTGCGACCGCCTTGTATGATGAAGCAGGGCTTTACTTTACGAAAGAACGTACAAATTTGAAACTTGGAGATAGAAGGTTTCCGCTCGACAACGGCGTTATGTTAACCACTTAAACCCTCTAGACTAAACTGGACCTGAGTTGGGCTCTGTATCCCGTCTACACCAAATCAATCTACAGTACAAGCTCACAATGCGTTGTGAGCTTGTAGATCTGCAGATTTTTGTCTAATGTCCTCAGTGTTTGATGAGTTGAGATGAGATGAGATATACTTATACTACAGTAATCCCAGAGGGGAAACTGGGTTGTGACATCAGCACAAATAAAAATAAGTAAGACAATACAAAAGCGATACTCAAAATACACTGTCAGCTTCACAGCACACATGTACTCACAAACACACACATCAAACACATGTGGACTCTCTCACATGCGAGTACCAAAACAGTACCATACGCACACAGCAGTTGTTCAACCAGTCTATTAACTCTAGAACAGTTGTTATAACACACAGTCCATGATCCAAAGCCGTTGGAACAGACAATCACTGATAATCACCAGAAATCGTGAGATCGAGACAAATTATATGAAAGCAATGTTGTACAGTATATAGATGAAATTAAACAGCGAGAGCAGCACCAAGTGTGAAACGATTTGGTTCCTCAATAGAACTTGTTCAGTTTCAGCAAGCCAAGAAAAAGTTTGATGTTGTGTAATGTATGCTCCCAGCTTTAAGGTTTTATGGGTCATTATAGGCAACAAAAAAAAGAAGTAAAGTGTGAAAATGGCTGATCTACAAGATCAACACCTTTTAAAAGTGTGCCTCGATTCATCTTATTATAGTCGATTGTTGCAGCCATAATTCCATTAATTCTATAGTAACACCATGCCACCCACTGTTTCCCCTCCTTCTATCCTGTACCACTACTATCGCTTACCAACGTTCCCAGAAAAGGTCTCAGTGTAGAGCTTCAAAGCTGGAATTTATACAGGGCATCTTAGGTGGAAGATGGCATTTCGACAGATCACAGCTATTAAACCTCAAATATTGCATTCATTTTACATTGCAGGCACTCGTGAAATTCACAGTGACAGCAGCTTGCCTGGCTCAATTATTCAGGACAGTCAGGCTACATTGTGGCAAAGTGCGGGGCTTGCACATAATTATGCACATATATTTCCTTTGTACTCGTCCTCCTACCTCAATCAGGTTTTTCCGTTTTTTGCATCAGTGCATGCAAGACTTTGATTATTGCAGGGATAGCGTCAAAGAGAGATAACCACAAAGACTTCACATGGCCTTTGAGTCGATCACTTTATGGCTTATTGTCTTTGATATTCCTGCTGCTGCATAAGTTATCCAAATTAAACTTTAATTTCTTGTTCCCTGTGCCGTGCATGCATGCAATTCTTAATCTGCTCATCAGAAATTCCTCTTTTGAGATGGACAGAGAGAACAAAAGCACTATTATACTGCAGGTTACTTTTCAGAAACGGATTTCAGGGAAATGATTGCCTCTGCCAGGCCAGACACTATTTTTCTGCTCCTGTGTGTGTGTGTGTGTGTGTGTGTGTGTGTGTGTGTGTGTGTGTGTGTGTGTGTGTGTGTGTGTGTGTGTATGTGTGTATGTGTGTATGTGTGTGTGTGTGTGCGCGTGTGCGCGTGCGCGTCACCGTGAAACTGCGTGAATGAGTGAAACTTTACACGCTCAGTAGTCCTTCCACCCCATTTTTTTAGCCTTGTGATGGTGCTATAACAAGCCGCTTCACTTTTTGGCATATAATTCTTTGAAATGTAGGCGGTACAGTTTTTTTCTGCATTCCTTGGCAAAACCCCCCATATACAGTAGTAGACCATGCCAATATTGTGTACAACACTCACTTTTTGCTACTACTCCAACAGATTGTGGGAGGGGCCCATTTTGCACGAATTGCCATAAATCATGAATTGATTGCCATGAAAATGTGCACACGCGCTCCCAGTAGGCCGGGGAAAGAACCACCACCCTAAATCTTTATAACAGTCCATTTCACATTTTTGGCCAATAACTCTTGAACCGTAGGTCAATGTAATAAAAACAATTTCCCCCCAGGATTCCTTGGATCATGATGCATCTCCCTATATATATACTGTATAGGCCTTAGCCATTTGTGCCAGACAAGATTTTCTGCCATTATGCATTTCCTTCAAAACACTGTTTTTTTGCCACAAGGCTACTCATACACATTTTGTCCAAACCTCTCACAAATCAATACACAATATCCCTGGAGTCGTGTGATCAAGATGTTTACAGTCACAAGTTCTCATGTTCCTATCCACTACAAGTCCCTGCAGCTGGAGTTGTGCAGGTCTCCGCCAGGACGGTGTCATGCACTGGTATGTATAGTCTGCACACTCACATCTGAAGCTTGCATGAATCTTCAGAGACACAACAGATGGAGAGGTGACCGCAGGGGGATGTATTGTTCGGAACGAGACGCACAACACACAACACAACAGCTTGCATGGGGGAAAAAAAGACACCATACATCACTATGTGATTTCATCTGTTCTCTCTGTCAACATACATTTTGCAAACACGCGTAGCACATTACACTCCGGTTTGTTTACTTCTGTGAAAGTCAAATCAGTAGGAGAAAGCTGAAAACTGTTGCGTCGAGTCACTGACACCTTTTTTAAACACAACAGTCGTCAGCCTGTCTGTCAAAATGTTCAAGCTCAAACCGAGAGCTGGTCGCAGCTTATCACAGATTCAAGTGCTTCATTCACTTGAAGAGATGTCTATTTTTTGAGTGACATACCACAATATAGTTTTTGCAGATGCATGCATTTGGCAGCAGAGAACATTATTTCATATTTACACTCTTTTTCTAGCTGGGTTACAACCAGACAAAGAACACAAAATTGTGTTAGCTTGTCTATAGAGAGAAAACATGGCCAACGTGCGCACGCACGCACACACACAAACATCCAGGGTTGGGGCTACACAGTTTTGTAAGCAACCAATTACTTGACCCCAAAAAGTTACCACCAGAAAAATAAATGTAAAAAAGGGTAAACAAAAGCTTCTTAGAAAGATTATCAAAATGATATTGCAACAGAATAAGTGAAAAATGCAACTGAATTGAGTTGAATGCAAAACGTACAGAAGGCTTTTTCCAAGTATTCAGCCTGTACAAATTATCTGTATTTGTGAGAAAGTGGAAGCAAAAGTCTAATGGCAACTTTGTTTTCACAATGTCCAACTCCTTTCAAAATCGTTTCCAGAAACTAGATTCAAGGGAGGACATTGCTCCAAGCTAGACTATAGGTAAAGACTAAAGACCAAGGGTTGAGATCTGGCAAAATTGTTTGCAGTTTGTGATTTTAGTGGATGAATACATCAAGAAGACATTAACTACTTGAACCTCTGTGCACATTTGAATTCAGCCAAACTACTTAAGTAGTTGTACAGTACTTAAGTAAATCTACATCACTGCCCGGGATCAAACCCAGAACCTTGTAGTCCGAGGTGCTCTACTGACTGAGCTACCCACAAGTATACACAAATATAACGAAACCGTTCAAATAATTTCTATCCATTATTATGCAGAGACTTTATCTATTAGCAGTTAATGACGTAGGTAACCTTTTCACAGTTGTCCTGCAATTAGCCTATCTAGTGAGGTTCTGGCACGACATTTTGTCATTTAAAGGAGTAAACAGAGCTCGCTGCCTCTCTCCACTTCACCATTTGCCCCAGGGCGACAAGACCACATTTCTCATCTTCCAGACACAGCCACATTATCCACAGTCTAACTAGCAATATTGGAGTTTGACACACTGGGGAAAAAAAGCACCATTTCCGACTCTCTTGCCACATGAAAGCAAATTTGAGGAATCTCAATAGTAAGCAATTTGTCGCGTTCGTGTTGGAAACCTTGTACGTCCATAACGATTAATCCTCAGGAAACATTCTGTGTTGCAATTGATCCGTTGTAGTCATTATTTAGTAAATACTTTATATTGGTTAAATATAAAGTACTATTTTTATATAAAATAACACACAGAAAGACTTAATAGCCGTGTCGCCAACGTAAAAAGGAAACACGGAGATACAAGGTTTCCTGCCCGACAGCGACGGATTGCCGTCAGTTTTCCTCCGTCACTGTTGTTTACCGGATTGCCCGTGTCCGTCTGCACATCGGCAGAGTTATGAAAGACAGTTAACTCCACTTGAAGGGATAATGATTTTTTTATGACCTACAATAGGGTACACATCAAACCAGTGACTATCGGCAGCGCACTATACACAGCAGCAGCAACACATGAGATGAAAAGTGTCAAAGCAGCAGCGGCAGCAGCTAGGCAGGGGCGTCACAAGAGGAGGGAAAGTGGGACTGAGTTACTAGGGCCCAAGGTGGAGGGGCCTTAATTATTTTATACTTTAGCTATTGAAAAATAGCAGATATACAAGCTCACATCGCGGCACCGAGTGCCGCGCTGCGAGCTTGTAGATCTGCTATTCTTGAAAATGGGTGCAAATCTTTGACTATATGTATTTTTTAAGCGTCCGTGGCCAAATATAGATAATTTTCGGGTCCTTCACATGAAAAGCTTTGAGCACCACTGACATAGAAATGTAGGTTTTTCAAAAAACCTTAGAAGGATTTGAAATATTAAAAGACTTGCACAAATGTTCACGATTTCTCAAAAATAGCAGATCTACAAGCTCGCTGTGAGCTTGTATGTCTGCTATTTTTTAATAGTTAAAGCACAAAATAATGCTTTCCAAATCTAAATGAGTTAAACCCCCCTCCCCCTATGAAGAACATTCATGGGGGGGCCCGCAGTGAATCCTTGTACCCATGGCAGGGCCCAGAATTTTGGTGCGACGACACCTCTGGCAGCAGGACAGGTTATAAGGGGGTTGAAGAATGAACTTCCCCTGCAAACGGGGGGAGGTTGATACCTTCGGTCTTACCTTCCTCCCAGCCCTGGGGACTGCCGTCCTTCTTTTGGCCCCTGGGGTCCTCGGCAGCCACTATGCTCCAAGTGAATTCTGGGTTAGCCCCCGGGGGGCGCCGCTCACACGCCTTGGTGTTGCCGGCGGGGCAGCGGAGATCTGTGGGAGATGGGAGACGTTCATTTAAAAAAATAGTCAGGTATTGAAATGAACAAGAAAACTGCGTGTGATTTATTGTGGCCGCATGTGCAATATTGTAACTCTTTGGCACAGTCATGCAGGCGTTGATATTTCTGCTTCTTTTTCCCCACCTCATAAATCATTATAATTCAAAGTGGGTTTGTGTGTTATACACATGTTAAGCAACTGGGTTCGCACGTGTGCGTTTCACAAACGCTACAAATGTGTGCAAAAACACGTACAAATATGTGTTGAAGTCTGTTTTAAAGAGTAACTGAAAACAATATGAACAGACTTATTCAAACGGAGAATGCTGCATTTACACTGAGACTTGAAGCGATGGATGCACTTCCCTTCCCACGTGACTCCGGCATGCGACAAAGTATAAGTAAGCAATTTACCCCGAGTGAGAGGACATTATGCTCTCATAATGTCCGCAGTGAGGGTGTTATCGGACGAGGCGCAGCCGAGTCCGATAACACCCTCACTCAGGACATTATGAGAGCATAATGTCCGACCCCGAGTGGTAAATAGCTTTTCTACCACTTTTTCCCGTATACATGAAAGAAAACACATAGTTGTAACTTGCAAGGATCTTAAGTTACAATCATTATTGCCTATAAAACTTCCGCGAGACAGCAGATAGTTCCACCAACAACATCTTCTACTCACCAACAGATGGCGCCAACTCCATACTAATCCATGCGTCTAGCTTACAGCTAAGCTAACGTCAGTTAAAAGCACCGTTCCGGCCGTAAATAGAGGCTGTTCGCTTCCAGAAAGGCATAGGTTCAGAGAAAAGGGGCTTTAAAGTTGGCGGATTGCATTGGATCCAAATAAATCGGCGACGATAGTACGCACGTTAGTAAACATAGGACCGCTGCGACCTTCATTTGTTGGTTGGGGGAAAGGTGTTCCGACTACCTCCTGAAGTCCCCGGATGTACACTGAGGCGCATTGATCTCGGACAAGTCCGCACACAACTTTGCGGCAGTTGTCCTCTCATAACCTCCGGAATTTAGCCAATCAGAATCCAGTATTTGAACACGTGACTCGAAAAAGTGGTAGAAATCGGGGTTTATAGCGATACCCTAACTTTCAGGATTGTATTTATTTCTTCTTTTTGGCATTAGATAATGGATACATGCCTGGTGATGCAGGAGCAGGCTGTTTGTCTGCCATTTGTATGCCATTGTTTTGTTTATATTGCCTTTCGGGACAGCTGTTTTTTCTATTTCTATTTCCTCTCCAAATCCTCCTCTCTCCAAGTCATTGCCAACAGCCCTAGCCTGGCGGTGCCAGCCTCTATCACACACTTGAGAGTCTGGGGTTGCAGGGAGAGATTCCATTTCTGGGGGGCGGGCTAAAGCCTGGTGAGCTCAGCCAGAGTTCTTAATTGCTCCCTTTGAACTTCAAAGGGGTTGTGCAATAAGGTAATTGATTGGGCCATACAAATGTCAAGACCTCGTTAGTGTTCTCTCTAATCAATGAAAGCATCAAAGATAACTACCTGTTTGATGCCTGTGACCTCGTTAGTGTTCTCTCTAATCAATGAAAGCATCAAAGATCAAAGACAACTACCTGTTTGATGCCTGTCATAGAGGGAAGGGGGAGGGGGGAATGTTTTTGTGTCCACACAGCCTACTGCCATGATTGGCTAACCCTTTCTGGTGGCTGGTGGAAATGGATTCTCAATCGTGAGGCTCCAGACCAGACCACACTACACCACCACTACCGCCAGGGGGTGGTGTTGTGCGGTCTGGTTTATTAACCAGGCTACAACAGCCCACCCGTCACCCCCTTCTCCCCCTCCCCCCAAATTGCTGCAGAGCCGGCTTCCCACCCACAAATCAAAATCAGTTTGATTGGTTCTGGTTCTGAATGACTATGTTTTAGACACCGAGATTTAAATAGATTTAGGCACAGTCCTTTCCTTGGTTTCTGATGAACACTAACACTATGGTGCTGGATTTCTCTCACAGAAGCTCTTCCTATGATTGCTACCAATTATGGACGACAGTTCCCCAGTTTATATCTTAAGAGGGAAACAAACTGACGCTTTAACAAAAGCAAGCTTCAAAGTTGGAAACCATGGAAACGTGTATACCAGTCAGATACACTAAAATGATACCAAGGCAAAGACATACTAAAATATGAATTATTTCCTGAATTCATTAACACAGTCCAGCAAATGGAGACTGGGAAATGAAGGTACAGGGAAGGGATGACATGCAACAGGTGGGTCCATGGTGCGTTAGCCTGACTGCAAGCGTCAGACTTTTCACACACTACGTTTCACACACCACCCACCAACAGGGGGTGGTAATGTGCGGACTGATTTATCAGGCTAATGGTGCGTGCTTATGTGGTTGGTGCTAGGGATGCATTATATCAACTGTATGCACGTTGGTTCAGTGGTGGAAAAAAGTAATAATAATTATGTCAATGTATTGCTATTGCACTACTACTAGAGCACCCTCACATCTAGTCACCACCACCATCACATGGAGTAGGTGGTTCTCAAAGTGGTGTATGGTTTTGGTTCTTCCAGTGGTTCTCGAGAGTGTTCCAGGAGGTCCTCAGCGAAAAGTATAAATATCATAAAAATGTTTTTAACCATTTTAACATACATATTGTCGTGGTCGGGTGGAAACCTTGTATGTCCAAAACCGTTTGTTTTGTATTTATCATTTTTAAAATGATTTAAACCTGTGAAAACAGCCGATCTACGAGCACACAACGTCTCGCGGTGCGAGGCGTTGTGTGCTCGTAGATCAGCTCTTTTCACTACTTTTATGCGACGGCCTTGTGTGATGAATCAGTGCTTTTACTTTACACATTTGAAACATGGAGATGAAAGGTTTCTGCCTGACAGTGACGATATATACAGTACACTGGCCATTTGAAAATAGCAGATGACCCCGGGCATTTAATAATGTTTAATTTAGGGGTCCATGCATGAGTGATTTGAGTTATGCAAAACTGACATTTTGTCAGCCTTTCATTATTCTAAAGGCAAAAAAGCAAACCTTTGTCAACTATCTGCCTTTCAGTTATGACACTTCAGTGCAATACTAATAACCTCGCACACGCACACGCACACACACACACACACACACACACACACACACACACACACACACACACACACACACTTGCTGCGGCGAAACCTTTGGTGCACCATGTTTCCATCCAGACATTATTCAGCGAAACAGCGGTTGTATCGCTAGCAAGCTGCTTGGACAATTAATTCGGGGAATATCTCAGAAAGTGGCCAAGTTTAACTGTATTCCATTTGTCGCTATGAATCTACTTTGACGCGAGTGTTCCTGACTGAACTTACTCTAACAATAGCCAAGGACTTGACAAAGAGGCCAGGCAGTTATTATACTCTCCATGTCTGTTCTGTGCTTGTACAGTACTTAATCTTAACAGCGTGTCATTGTTGTCACCGTGGCAGAGATAGCTTCAGTCCTGCTTTGATTGTCACTTCAAAAGGGACAGAAACAGGTGGCAAATGGGAAAGGAGGAAGATTGTCACACAGATATTTCTATTTAGTCATGAGATGGCAGCCCGTCTAGGCCACTTGACATACTGTACCACGCCCGCTGAGCGGTAGAGAAAAGTAACCAAGTACATTTATTCAAGTACTGTACAATAACAGGTAGCCTACTTTTGTTTGACTTATTTCCATTTTCCACTTCGATATATCTAGCTAACTATCCATCTATCAATCTACTGTACATCTCATAGGAAATGATAGTATTTTTACTACACTAAAATTACAACAGTTTTAGTTACTTTGTAGATTTTAGATTACTACATTTCCAGGCCACTGTGTGGCCTACAAATTCAGTCCTATTTTTACATTGCTGTATTGGTACTTAGAGTAAAGGAGCACTTTCAGAATGCATCGGTGTGATTTTTGGACGTGAGCTTGTAGATCTGCTATTTTTTAACATTTTAGAAAAATCTTGAAAATAACTACTGGTTTAGAAGGCATTTGTACAGTAGGACCGGCCTCAGGTCTTAATGATCATTTACCACCACCACTTGTGCATGAGGCAATGGCTTGAAAATCAATTCCGCCCCCAGCGAACGGAGACGCAGCCATTCACTGCAGGGAATATCATACGAATGCCTCAGTCTTTACCTTCAGGTAAAGATGGCTATATAGTTGTCAAGTGCGGCAGCATGACACGCAGCATGAGTTCAGGTATTATTGGTGTAATGTACAAAAGAGCCCTCGCACATAGTACTTTGAGGGAAAATTGCATGGCCCACTCATCCCCCTACTTCGCCTCTCCATCTCTGCTCCCCCCACCCCCTACACCCCCCCGTGGGCAGAGCGCTCACAGAGACATCCCTGCAGCTTGGTACAGTAAATGACGATCCGTCTCGGAGAGAACTAGGGCTCCATCAGTTTCAAATGACTTCTCCCCGTGGTTCCGAGGCGAGACGCACTCAGAGTGACACTCAATCAGCGTTGTACGTCTCTGCGCTTATAGTCCCCGCGGATGCTTTGGCGGAGTAACACAATGACACAGTCGGGGGGGAGAGGGACACACACACACACGAGCAGGTGGGAATGGGCGGCCTGCATCGCCAGTCTCTTATCTTGAGCATCCAATTGACGTCCATATAGACACCTGCTCGAGTCGTGATGTGAACCAGGCCACAATGCACCTTTTCTTTTTTACGCGACACTGCTATCTGCTTCTACAACGGACTTTGTGTGTGTGCGTGCGTGCGTGCATGCATGCATGTATCTATCTTGAGCAAGAGGTGAACATCTGCAACTGATTGCAAGTTAACACAAAGCTGCAACTAATTACATTGATTTAACACGTAACTACGTAATGGCACACACACACCCACATTTAAAACACACACACACACACACACACACACACACACACACACACACACACACACACACACACACACACACACACACACACACACACACACACACACACACACACACACACACACACACACACACACACACACACACACACACACAGAACGGCACCGCACACACTCGCTGCACTTACAAATTCACACTGACGACAAAGAAGCACGCACAACTCACAGCTCACCGTTTCAATTATTATTAACATTAATTAGCATCATTTCAACACCTGGTTGTGATTCACTTCAAGTGGCGATGGACATGCAGGGATTTAACATTCTAGAACTCATCAAAGACACCGCTCATCACTTCACACTGGCTGCTGCGATTCTTCCTCACACATCTTGCATTTTTAATCTTGTTGACGGCTACCGTCAGAATACGTTATCGATGACTTTAGATGCTGGATGGGACGCCTGTGTGCCTAATGAGACGGCGTTGCAGCGCTGCATTAGGCCGACTTCAAATCCCACGGTGGATCGCCTTAGACTAGAGGACATTATGCGGAGCAGTCATGCTGTGGCTACTTAGCCAAAGTGAAGGAAATGGTTTCCATGGACAAAAGTGGGTGTGTTGTATTCGGCTGTGACCAAGCGGGGACGGTGTTGTAAAGTAACTAAGTACATTTAAGTACCATGCATAGTAGTACATAAGGACCGCAGGAATACACAAGAAACGGAGGGTGAGAGAACTTTCCTCCGTTTGGTCCGGTTTGACTCCCAGTACGTAATACTCCGGATGATTTAGCTCCGTATACGGACCCTTACGGACAGCACCCAACTGGACGGACTGAACGTACAAGATGTATCCGTAGCCAGAAGTACCCGCGGCCACCGTTGTCAATCGTAGGCGCAGTAGTGAGGAAAATTACTTTTCCTCTGCTCTGTGACAGCGGTTCTCAAACTATGTGTCCCAATGAGAAATATATTGTATCAAGAACGCATAGAGGAACTATGCATGTCGACGTAACTATCGTACGTATACTGTCTCACCCAAAAACGTACACAAAATCAACCATACGTAACTATAAATGACCCTTTACTTGAGTACAGTACTTAAGTATGATTTGGAGGTATTTGTGCTTTACTGGAGTGAGTATTTCCAATTTATTTTACTGATACTTTTACTTCTACTCCACTACATCTCGGATCCAAATATTGTACTGTTACACCACCACATTTGTTCAAAGACTTTAGTTACTAGTTACTTTGTAGATTGATTATAATACAAAACTTGCATTAACCACTTCAACCCTATATACATTTCAGCCATTTGAAAACAGCAGATCTACAAGCTCCCAATGCTGCATTTAGCCTATACATTTGAAAACTTGCAATGGGACATTCGGCATAATGAGTACTTTTACTTTTGGTACTTTAAGTACATTGTTATGCCTATACTTTTGTACTATTACTCAAGCACATTTTGAATTCCAGACTTTTGCTTGTATAAACAGAGTATTTCTACATTGCAGTATTGACACTTTTACCAAAGTAGAAAATTAGTACTTGTTTTCCCCACCACTGGGTGGGGACTTACTGTATGAAATCAGGGGCGTCAATTGGGTATGGCAGGGGTATGCAGCTGCCATACCCTGGGTCCAGGGGGGAAAATAAAAGTTACTTTTAAATATAAATCCATGAATGTCTCTTTGTCTATCTGCGCTAGTTATTATGTTGTTAAATTACAGTAAAATAACTACAAATGCAACATTTTACAAAATGGTCACTTTAACTAGGTATTATAATTATATTCTCCACACTTGTATTCTCCCCAGCTTGACAAAATGGTATATTCCCAGGTTCCGTAGGTCAGCTGCACAGGTGCAATGCATTATTGTTAATTGTGGCAGGCTGCCATATTCAGCCCAAGAAACCGTATAGAAACCAGTTTTTTTCAGACATTGTGAAAATAGCTGATCTACATGCTCACAACGCCTCGCAGCGCGAGGCGTTGTGAGCATGTAGATCTGCTATTTTCACAATAGAATCGTGTTATACAAAATGTAATGCCTCTTTTCCATGAGGACTCCCATCTTTGCCATACCCTAGCTTTTGCTGAACTGACGCCACTGTATGAAATGTGAGGAAGCGGTGGGCCTGGGCAGCAGAGGTGGGAAAAGTACTCACATTTTGTACCTTAAGTAAAAGTATCAATACAGCACTGTAGATAAAATGTCCAGAATCCAAAATGTACTTGAGTAAAAGTATGAAAGTATTGGCATCAAAATGCACTTCAAGTACCAAAAGTAAAAGTACTAAATGTTTGAAAATAGCAGATCTACAAGCTCACAACGCGTCTTTTCAAATCGCAAAGGTATAAAATAGGGCGCGAAAAGGGGTTTATGTATGTTTTATAAATTATAATTTATATCTGAAAAGTAACTTAAAAGTACTGAAAACTGGAAAAACTCAAGTAAAGTACAAATACCTCAAAACTTAAAGGGGAAGACCACCCATTTTAGATATTGAAATATGACATTAATATACCTTAGAGGAGTTGTGTGGAAATAGAAAAAAGGTTCCTCCTCTTCTGTGTTGCCGGGTTTGTATTGTAAAGTACAACTTGATGACATTACACATTGTACTTTACAATACAAACCCCAAAATCAATCCTCCAGTTCTAGGCAACACAGAAGAGGGGTAACTTTTTTTCTACTTCCACACAACTCCTCTAAGGTATATTAATGACATATTTCAATATTGAAAATGGGTGGTCTTCCCCTTTAAGTAAATGTACTTAGTTACTTTAGACCACTGCTGGGCAGTATTGAAGAGTTCAAGGTCATGGTTAAAAGGCTCATTGGCTTGCATTGGATAATTGTCTGTGCTGCTTGGCTGGAGTGATGCAGTGTGTTACATGGGCCCTAAATGTATGCAGTGCTGAGATCAGCACAGTGCAAACCCTGTAGTACTGCTTTCCTCATTTGGTTTGAAACAATGACTTACACACATTCACGATCTGGATTTTTATTTAAATTTTACAATTTTGCAATGGGATAACTTTTTGTTCCAATGGACCAGTTTTATATTAGCTAAAGTACTATATCGTCGTTGTCGGGTGGAAACCTTGTATGTCCAAAACCGTCCGTTTTGTATTTATCATTTAAAGAATGATCTAAACTGGTGAAAATAGACGATCTACGTGTGCTTGTAGATCAGCTATTTTCACTAGTTTTGTGCAATAGTTTTGTGCAATAGTCTTGTGCGACCAGGGCTTTACTTTACGGAAAAGCCTACAAATTTTAAACTTGTAGATACGAGGTTTCTTCCAGACAGTGACGATACGGTACAGTATGTGAGTCAAGATTGTAATCTGCAATATCCCTTAATTGATACAACAGTGGATAACAGTTAACAGATAAGGTTTACTCTGGCATACTGTGCGTGTGTGTGCGTGTGTGTGCATGTGTGCGTGCGTGCGTGCGTGCGTGCGTGTCGAACGTACAGTGTACACACAAGTATGCATGAGAATGAAAGCAAGACTCAGAGGAATGTGCAGTGACATACTGTTATCCCGCAATGTTCTCTCCTCGCACTCCTGTCTGCCTCCAAATGAGGTTGAAAGATATGAGTCAACTGGGGTTTCGAACAAGATCTGAATATATCCTCCAATTTCAGCCTCCCCCTGCGAGAGACCCAGCCAGCGAGAATTGATGACTTACCAAATGACCACGGACAGAGTTTTTATTGCCCATTCATCCTATTTCGGCCCCCCCACCCCCACCATCCTTTTTTCAATATCTTAATATCCTCTGAATAGGTATTCATATCCTGTCTTGACATTACTTCAGAAGGGTGCCTTTGACCGTTTTCATTATGCCATCGGAGACAACAGCTAATTTTAATTTAACGGAGTGCCTATACACAAGAGAACCTCGTTTTACATACCAAAACAATTCCCACAAGGTCTGACTTTTCTCCCTTAATGTTCTACCCTTTCTTTTTCTTCTAATTTCTTTCTGCCAAGAGGAATCCTTGATTGCTCATTATGTTTGGAGAAGCATTCATTTGCAGCAGGTCATAACAACCAGTCCTTTTAACAAAACAAAGAAAAGAAAGGAACGTTTGGCTCTTGGTTAAACATACAGAGCAATTACTGCAGCTAGTGTTTGAACTTGATTCCCTTCAAGTGCTGGCTGCAAAATCATAATCGTGATTCATAAACATAATGTTTGAGTGTGAAGTCTTCCACTAAGTCCTTGGGGCATTAAGGAGCAGACCAATCTGGTAGTCATAAGTTTAAACGTAAAACTACTGATAATTTGACTTTTATTTTATTTTAAGATGTTTGAAGTGTCAAAAAGATAAGAATGTAAAAATGCTAAGCTGAGGATTCATTTGCAGCCAGACCCAGGTTCACCTTGAAGCAAAACGCTATTTAAAAGCTCCAATCCAGTACTTATTTGAATGAATAAAACATTAATTTTAACCAATCTGTATCAGCGTTCATTTCGTCTACTAAAACCATGACGGGGATTCGGGGACAGTGGAGAAGTAGAACTATAAGACAAGTCAACTCATTTTATGTTTGGTTGCGCTCTGAAAAATGAAGCATATAGCTAGTGCAGGACACAAGAGTCAGCTGTCAAATATCCTTTTCCTATTCCTCATTCTCAGATCATTACATCACACTGCCATTATCCAATCAGAGCTCTCACTCGAGGCTCCTTTAAATACGGCTTGCATTCAATACAATTTTGCTTGTCTTTGGATCCGAATCCTTGGATCCGCTGCTGCTTAGCTGCCTCCTACTTATTTTGGCCCTAAACCAGTAGTTTAGTAAGTGGGGTCCAAGGAAGCCCCCGTAAGTGGGATTTCCTGGCCCTAAACCATGCAGTGCTTTATAAACCAACAGTTGAATTTGAAATCAAATTTTGCCAGAGAGGAAGCCAGTGTAAAGATATGAGACCTGGAAGGATATGGTCCCACTTTCTTGTTCTTTTGCCTTTTTGAATCAATACTCTTTTTAGGGAGAGCTGTAAAGACGTGTCTACTGAATATGAATGCGTGGACAGGTTTTTGCCAAATCCTGCTGAGACGTAACTTCTTTAATCCGTGATTTATTCTTCATGTGACAGTAGACTGCATTTTTAAATGTCGTAATGTGGCTATTAAAATTCTGCTCTGAGTACATGACTACACCAGGATCTCTGGCTTGAGTTGTGTTTTTCACCATTACCGATTGAAGCTGTGAGCTGACTTTTAAATCGTTCTTCTTTGGCTTTGTGTTTTGTGTTTGTTTAATTGAAAGCTAATTCAAAGAGCTGGAGTCAAAGCTCAAGTGTATAATGATCGGTTTCAGGCGCTCGGGTGGCACAGTGGTAAAAGCAGCCAGTGAAAAAACAATAAACAAAAATGTCCCTTGGCAGATTTGGTCTGATCCTCGCTGCCCAATAAGTTGTGGGGCACCAATTAGGGGCCAAGTAAGCCTAGGGCAGGTTTATCACCAAGGCATTTATTTATTTATTACTTTCTTTTCCAAATTTCAACCATGCCAGGCTAGTGGTAAAATAACTTCCCACCACCGCAGAGTCTAGGTCAGTGTTTTTGAACCTTTTTCATATCAAGGTTCATTATTTATTCAGCATTTGAGCCACCGACCACCATTTGATGAGGGCCTCTCAGACACAACACTTAGAATATGTTGTTATCGTTGGATAAGATTTGGTCCACAATTCTATTGATGTTGATACCATAGAGGAGAGATAGGCTACAGTAACAGGCAAACATTGATCAAAATAACAATTCTTCTGCGTTGAATTGTGTAGACTTCTTGTAAATTAAGCATGGAGATGCTTAACAATAATTTAACACTTGAGAGCGCAAAAAGATTTGGTTTCATTTTACGCTTTCAAGAGTTAAAGATCTATAAGGGTCCATTTGGTTACCAACTCTCCATCATTTTGTTGAGGACCACCTGGCTGGAACCTCCTCAAGGACCACTGGTGGTACCCATTCCACTGGTCGAAAACTTCTGGTCTATACAGACACAATTGGTTTGTGTTCGGGGAAGACAAGCCATGCAGGCGGGGAGGGTGATATTAGTCTCCCGGTGGGGGCTCCTCACTGGCAGGTGTGCCTGCCAGAGCCTGCCAGAGCCTGCTAGATACAACGGCAGTGACAACGCACAGAAATGTGTGTGTGGAGAGGAATAAATTGGCCTAACGACTAAATTGTGACAACAATATCTGTTTTATGGGGCCTTAAACCATCAAATAATAATGAAGTGGTCATTACAGAACCTCATGTGTATTCATAGGAGAAACTATTATGAGGCTGTGTTTATATAAATAGATTGATTCTGATGGGTTGATTCCATGCCAGATGCCATCAGCTACAATAGCCTTCACAGGCCAAGTCTGTACTCGCTATGAGCTTGTAGATCACCATTTCCGCTAAAGTTTGCCTATTTTGACATAACCACAGAATAGGGACACTAGGGTTCATCTGGTTAAATGAGTTCATTACACAACAGTTGGCAAGGATGATTTCAACAACAGCAAAAAAAAATAAACAAATGGTGAATTCGAATTGAGGGGTGATGATTAGTGCCATTACCGAGTCCAGCTGGTGCAACAGAGGATCCCAAATATACAGCGCAACTATAATGTCACTTGGTTGGCTAAATGCTGATAATAATTCTGCCTATTTGACTAAACTGACTTCATTTAAATCCAAATCGCCATCAGAAGAGTTGCCATCTGCCATCGCGTTCTTTTCCCCCGCTCTTCTCCACTGTCACTTTGATATGATGACGATCACATCTGTGCTGCCAACAGTCTGTGTCATTTATCTGGGCCACAATGTTCTCCACATCATGGAGGATTTAACCTATTTAGACCGGGAACGCATTTTTACTTAAACCATTAGTTTATCCTTCAACTATTGAAAAATAGCAGATATACAAGCTCACAGCATCTGAGCTTGTAGATCTGCTATCTTTGAAAAATCGTCTTTGAATATATTGATCCGATTCTATAAATGTTTTCTAAATCCTTCTGAAGGTGTTTCAAAAATGCATGTTACGTCAGTGGTTCTCAAACTTTTTCATGTCAAGGACCCCTAGAATTATATGTATTTGGCCGCCGACCCCGTCTCGAAGCAAATATTTGAGTTACAAATGTTTGCTTTAAAAATTATATATTCTAAGATTTGTCCTGATTTTTCAAAAATAGCAGATCTACAAGCTCGCAGCGCGGCACTCGGTGCCGCGCTGTGAGCTTGTATATCTGCTATTTTTCACTAGCTAAAGCATAAAAATAATGGTGAAGGTAATAATGCTTAATAATGCCGTCTAAATGGATTAAAATGAATAAAGGCAGATCTGATCATTTATCTTTGGGAATGTCCCGTGTGCCGCCGATTCCAGTCGCCTGGCTTAACGGTCTCTCTCGACACACCTGGCCGAGTGGTGTAATTCAAGTCTCCCTCTATGAATACTGATGCTGCAGGGATGGTGGCGATATGGGACAGTGCTGGACCAGGCACTCAACACCAGGACAGATACCACTGGTCAAATGTTACCAAGACTGAAAGTAGCTCTGTCAAATTAGTACTCGAGGTAAAGTACTGGAGTACTTATCCTTATATTTTTCAAAAGTACAACTTACAAAGCAAAAGTTCCCTTTGATATCATTGCATTGCTGTTTTAACATCCATCCACCCATCCATCCATCCATCCATCCATCTTCAACCGCTTATCCGGAATCAACTGAGACTTCCAGATTTCCTTATCCTGAGCAACTTCCTCCACTCCTTCTGGGAGTATACCGAGGCGTTCCCAGGCCAGTTTGGAGATATAATCCTTCCATCTGGTTTTAGGTCTGCCACGGGGTCTCCTCCCAGTGGGACGTGCATCCAACTTTGACGGGGCATCCGTACTAGATGCCCGAACCACCTTAGCTGACTCCTTTCCAAGTGAAGGAGCAGCGGTTCTACTCCAAGTCTCTCTCGGGTGATTGAACTTCTCACCCTATCTCTAAGGGAGATACCAGCTGTTTTAACATTTTTATTTTTATTTCAGTAAAGATATTATAATATACAACATACATAACATACATACAGGCACACACACACACACACACACACACACACACACACACACACACACACACACACACACACACACACACACACACACACACACACACACACACACACACACACACACACACACACACACACACACACACACACACACACACACACACTTGCAATGTGATGTGTTGAGAGTTCGAAGATCTTATTTTACTATATGGTGATTAATTCATGATGTACTTTTTCCCTTCCTAGAAATGGTAGTGGAGTGAAAGTATCCAAAAATACAAATACTCACGTAATGCAAAGATACAGATGTTTTACTTGAGTACAGTACTCAAGTAAATGTACTCTCCACACGAACTGGCCCAGAGGTAATTAAAGTCTAGATCCATCTATGAATACTAACTCTCCCAGGATGGGTGCCATGGGACAAGGTGAGAGGGGTGGACATAAGGGAGCTCTGCTGTAAAACAGACAGGGGTCTCCGGTGGAGGGAGAATATTTATAGGCTGTAAACTCAAAATGATCAATTATATCGTTGCTGTCGGGCAGAAACCTCTTATCTCTGTATTTTAACTTTCCTTTTTTTAAATGAATGCGCTTCTTGACCATAGCCTACTGCAGCGTCACACAAAAGCATCAAAAGTAGGGCTGTCACGATATGACATTTTACATGACGATTAATTGTCACTCAAATAATTGGCGATTAACGATTTAATTGTGTATTTGTCGTTGATAATTACATTTCTGTTTGGCTTTTAGGCTTTGAAGTTGCATATGGTAGATATGACACATAACTTAAACAAAAAAGACATTACTGACATATTTGACAACTTACTACAGTATTTTCTGGACTATAAGGCGCATCTGACTATAAGGCGCACTGTCAATGAATGGTCTATTTTCAAACTGTTTTCATATATAAGGCGCACCTGACTATAAGGCGCACATAATAGACGCTACCGTTGCGTTATGCATCCAACAGATGGAGCTGTGCTAAAGGGAATGTCAATGTCAATGAATGATCCATATATAAGGCGCACTGGACTATAAGGCGCACTGTAGTTTTTTGAGAAAATTAAAGGCTTTTAAGTGCGCCTTATAGTCCGGAAAATACGGTACTTAAAAAATAACATTGATAGTGGAAATAGCCGATCTACAAGCTCACAACGCGTCGCGATGCGACGCGTTGTGAGCTTGTAGATCTGCTATTTCCACTATTTCTGACATTTTTCAACATTCACGATTATGACGATTATGACAAAATAATTGCGATAATGTCAAATAATCACGATTAGACGATTATGTAATAATTGTGACAGCCCTAATCAAAAGCAGCTCAAAACGTGGCATGAAGTGACGCAGCTTCCACGTGAGGTCAACTGCACCGTTTCCAGAGGCCTAGCGCGTACAAGCAAGCAGGAGAAATAGAATTCTCTGTTTCTCGTCTGGCTAGCAGCATTTTCATTTCCACTTTAATTTCCAAGGACCACACACTGTCAGCAGCAGTGGCTCACAGGGCAGGGAGGAGGTCAGTCTCTGCTCTTACTCTCTTGGTTTTGTGCCTTGAGCAAGGCAATTACAAGGTTTTTCTGGTGCCAATAAAATAAAATCAATCAGCCGTTCATTTGTATCAGAGAGATTTACAAAATGATTTATATCAATTATTTTAAGCCTAGAATCAAGCTGACTTCGCGTCTATTTCTGCAGCGCAACAAAAGTCAGCCTTAAGTGGCTAAATGCTCCTGATGTGCTGGTTGGTGTCTTGCATTGTTGCCTCCGCCATTGGTGTGTGAATGTAGCGCACAATTGTAAAGCACTCTGGATAAAGGCGCTACAGAAATGCAGACTAATTACCATCTGACTTGCTGTATAGATAAACCTCAATATATCCTTTTATACATAAATACACAGATTAAACTTAAACCAAGGTTGTAAAGATAACAGATTTTTAACAAAACAATCTGGATCATTGTAAACAACGCCCACAAATGCTGGTTAACTGCACAGTAGTAATGGATTGGTTCGGGTTACGTAAAAAATGGAAATTAATTCATTGTAAAGGGGAATTAATTCATTGTAAAAGGCGCGGAGGGTCCCGAGTCTTTCCAGTAATTAACGAGATCATTCCCACGGTTGCCACTGGATCTGACTGCGTTAACGAGGGTCTGTGATTAGTTAACGAGCCTACCGTGACACGGTGACCCTGACCTCATTCATCAAACGGCGCGGAGATTGAGCGCCGTGTCACGTACCACTGGGGAAGGTCGTTTAGACAGGAGCCAACCGTGGCTAGCTTGATTTTGTGTATAAATGAATCTGCCAAGTCCCAGCAGTGCAACTACAGGCATACAGTACAACAAATATACCAGTAAGACGCCTAAGGGTGAAAAGCGACCTCTCCCTTTTGCGCCATCTGTCTTGGCCATAATTGATTCTGTTAGTGTGGTTTAGTTCTCCTAACAGGGCATCATTTGGGATACAATCCCTTTTATGCCCATATATGGAGATCCCTAACAGAATCCCTTTTATGCCCATATATGGAGATCCCTGCTCTGAGTATCTGACATCACTGTGATGTCACCTGTTTAAGCCCATATATGGAGATCCCTGCTCTGAGTATCTGTGATGTCACAGTGATGTGTCTGGGGAACCACAGTGTCAGGCGTTTTTTGGGGTGAACTACTCCTGTAAATCATATTGTACTTCGTAGGACAGCGGCATGCCGAATTACATAAAATAGCCGACCTACAAGCTCACAATGTTCCAATGTGATGTGTTGTTGTAACTTGTACCTTCACTTTGTTTTAAAGGGGACTGCCAATAGGTTTGGTTTAGCATTCACCGGGTTAGCATTCACCATTGTTGGAAGGTATGCATTCACTAGGTTAGCATTCACCAGCATCGGACTAATGGGACGTCGGAACAACAAGACGTCGGACTCGGAACAATGACACAGCATTGCATTATGTAGCATAGACATTTGGAAATCGTTGCCGATAATGACACGCTCACAATAGGGAAGCCAGGTTGAAATTGGATACATACGTGTGTTTTCCAAATGTTTAGCCAAAAGTACTAACAAGAGCTGGTGACTATATTAAAATCAGAATGAGAATCTTTTCATTTCCTCAAAAGCTACAGATTTGGATATACAAGCGTCCTGCCTGACAGCGATGTTATGGATGTGTACTGAATGTGACTGGCTCTGGCGTCAAGTAAATTACATGTAACGATGTATGACTCCTTTTGGATCCATTTCTGCAACAAACAACAAAAAAAAGTCTTGGTAAATTCCCCCAGGGAAGCCCTTAACTGGGATGATGGAGCTGTTTATTCCCTGATTACAATGGCCATGCTTGTGGCTTGTGGTTTATTTATGAATCCATTCAACTTATTTATGGAGGTTCCCCGGGTAAATTCAATTGTTCTCCGGAGAGTTGGAGCCACAATGTCAAACACATGCAGCGGGCAGACAGATGAATAGATTTGTGTAAGCAATGATTTTTGACAGACAGGAAGTGGAAAATGCAGCGCAGAAGGATTAAACAGAGAAATAAAGCAGGGCCCAGATGACAGGCTGGTCACTCATATTAATGTGCAATTCTTCCCTTCATCGCTCCTTTTTTTCCCCCTTCTTCCTTCAAAGATGGATGTTTCGACATCAATCAAATTCCGGTCTCGTTTCTTTCTTTTTTTTCTTTGCAACTCGAGGGCAATTGAATTTGCGGTTTCACCCAGTGGTGTAAAGTAACTAAGTACATTTACTTAAGTACTGTACAATTTTGAGGTATTTGTACTTTACTTGAGTATTTCCAATACTTTTACTTCTACTCCTCCACATCTTGAATTCAAATACTGTACTTTTACTCCACTCCATTTATTTGAAAACTTTAGTCATTAGTTACTTTGCAGGTGTAAATTATAATATTATAAAACACACATTAGCCCACTTTAGCCCTATTTTATACCTTGGCTATTTGAAAATAGACGATTTACAAGCTCACAAAGCGTCGCGATGCGAAGCGTTGTGAGCTTGTAGATCTGCTATTTTCAAACATTTAGTACTTTTACTTTTGGTACTTTAAGTACATTTTGATGCAAATACTTTCATACTTTTACTCAAGTATATTTTGAATTCTGGACATTTACTTGTAATGGAGTACATCTACAGTGCAGTATTGATACTTTTACTTAAGTACAAAATGAGAGTACTTTTTCCACCTCTGGTTTCACCCTGTCGTTTACGAGATATGATGTGTTTTTGTCGTAGGCGGACTCGGAAGAGTTGGGGCAAAGCTGATTTATTGATTGAAAAAATGGAAGAAAGGGACAGGGACGGGGGACGTGGGGAAGGTGAGGGAGGGTCAGGTGAATTTACCGGAGACGTGGATTGAGTGGTCGGTTTTCTCGTCAAGATTACGTTGAACCAACTGCACTTGACAGGTTTTACTACACAGAGGTTAAGGTTCCTTAACCTCAACCTTAATATCCGCCTTTCAAAAAAAAAAAAAAAAAGGTTCGGGCAGTGTGCCGGCAGGCAAGGGTCCAAGAAAGATTATACAGGGTGCACCTCTGTAAAGCTTTTAAGCGCCCCAAATGTCAAGAGCTGCTGACCAGAGTGGAAATATTGACAAGCAAAGCTTTACTGAAACTTTAATGTTGCTTATAACACTAAAGCCCTATTCAACCCATTAGGACCTGGGGCCAATTCTACAAAATTGGTGGAAGGTGGAATTCTCATCGTGTCCAAAACCGTTACTTTTCAGGAGTCAAATTCAAAAAACGCAGAAGTAGCAGATCTATTTAAATTTAAATGTACTTCTTAAAATGAATTCCTCATGCCTGTTGCTAAGGTATGGCAACATGACTGGTGTTTTACCAGTCATGATGCCATACCTTAGCTTTTACTGAACTGACTAAGATTGAAGGGGAGTGTAACAAGTCAGGAGGTCAGAAAGGAGCAAGGTCCGTTCAGTGATTTAAAAACAAGCAATGGCATTTTAAAAATCTATTCTGAACGTCACTGGTAGCCAGTGCAGTGAGGCAAGAACAGGGGTTGCAGAAGCTTCTTTTAGGAACCCGATAGCTGCTGTGTTTTGGTTGAAGGTGGTTGTTTGACTTTTGGTTTTGGGAGTCCAGAAGAAAAGTGAATTGCAGTCCAAATGATTTGTGACAAAGGAATGGATAAGGGTTAGTGCATCGTTGAATGAAATAAATCAGTGGCTTTCAACCCTTTTCATATCAATGTCCACAATTTATTTGGCATTTGAGCCACGTACCACCATTTGATGAGATTTAGCCTCTCAGACACAAAACCTTTAATATTTTGTTATCGTTGGATAAGATTTTTTCCAAAATTCCATGTTGCATTGAAATCTTCTTCTATAATTCTACATTCTATAATTGTGTAGATTTCTAGTAAATTAAGTAATGCAAATGTTCAACAACTATTTAAAGGAGCTATAGTCTTTTCTTGAAAAACGGATGCTAAAATAAAAATAATGTTTCGAAAATATTTTATAAAAAAATAAGCTTCATATATGTGTTTCAATTAAAAAATGACCACAAAAAGCGTAAAATAATGATAAAATAATCATTTTGGCCCTTTGTTTACATTTACAGGGCCCGTACTTTGTTTACATCCTAGTCTGTAGACTAGGATGTACACCTACAATGAAAAAGTTGACTATAGCTCCTTTAACTCGAGTGCGTAAAATTAAACCAAATGGACACACAGATGGACCCGTAAACCAAATGGACCCGTAAGAAACATGTAGGTCTGAATCAAACAGAACTCCCAGATGTGTTGCCTCGTGGGTGCACTGTATACAATGCAACAGCTGGCTTACATAGAAGGGGTCAAATACAGATTTGTATAGGCCAACAAAAATGCACTGACAAATACTGCAAAGCAAAGTTAAATCAATTCATTACATTTAAATCTAAGGTTTTAAAGAAAGACACACTCCATGATTCCTATAAGAATGTTATACTGTATCAATAACAGTCTTTATCCTTATAAGGCTCACAGGTTGGAATATCACTGTTCTATTGTAGCACATTGCGACGGCTCCTCTAGTGGGCGCCGTGCGTCCACCGGAGAACGCGTGCTGCGGGCTGGAAGCCACAGCCAGACCGGGACAATGTGTCTCTAAACGGGATGAATGGGAGTGGGGGAGAGAGAGAGAGAGAGAGATGGCACCGGAGAGAGACTGTGTTGGAGAGCCTGGCTGGTGTTCCACCCAGGGGCGTCACACCAAATTCTGGGCCCTGGGTACAAGGATTCACTGCGGGCCCCCCATGAACGTTAACTATTGAAAAATAGCAGATATACAAGCTCACAGCGCGGCACCGAGTGCCGCGCTGCGAGCTTGTAGATCTGCTATTTTTGAAAAATCGTGAAAATGTGTGCAAGAAACTTATGTTTCTATGTCAGTGGTGCTCAAACGTTTTCATTTGAAGGACCCCCAAGATGATATGTATTTGGCCACGGACCCCCATCTCAAAATATTTAGTTCCAGGGACCCCCCAGAAGAAAAATTTGAGTTACAAATGTTCGCTTAAAAAATACATATATTCAAAGATTTGCGCACATTTTCACGACAGCAGATCTACAAGCTTGCAGCGCGGCACTCGGTGCCGCACTGTGAGCTTGTATATCTGCTATTTTTCAATAGCTAAAGTTACTAGGGCCCCTCCACCTTGGGCCCTGGTAACTCAGTCCCACTTTCCTACCCCTTGTGACGCCCCTGGTTCCACCAGAGAGAGGCTCACCTCCTCTCTCTCTCTCTCTCTCTCTCTCTCTCTCTCTCTCTCTCTCTGGAGTGAGATGGAGTGAGACAGGTTAGTGTGCTCTACCATCACTGACAACACAACCAGAGAGGTACTCAAAGGGAAATAGTGAGGTCAGTTCGCTTCAGATGGAGTGTGTGTGTGTGTGTGTGTGTGTGTGTGTGTGTGTGTGTGTGTGTGTGTGTGTGTGTGTGTGTGTGTGTGTGTGTGTGTGTGTGTGTGTGTGTGGATAGGGATGGGACGATATGAAAATTTCATATCACGATTATTGTGACAAAAGAAATTGCGATTTACGATATTATCACGATAATCAAAATCCATTATCCTGGGGTGGAACATTTGCCAAAAAATAGCCGATCTACAAGCTTGTGAGCTTGTAGATCGGCTATTTTTTGGCAAAGACATTTGATAGAGAGTGAAAAAAAGACAGTATCAAGTACGTATATTATCATTATTATTATCATATTATTATAGTACCTTTTACCAATTATAGAGGGTTTAAGTGGTACCGGATATGCAGCTCGGCAAAGAAAAGGTGAATTGATCCCAGTGCATGACGGAGGACGATATCACGATAAATTAAATCTCCACGATACGATTATCTCGAGTGTTTTTTATCACGATAAACGATAATATCGCGTATCGTCCCATCCCTAGTGTGAGCGCATCTGTGTGTGCATGCATGTGTGAGTGAGTGTGAGTGTGTGTGTGTGGCGGGCGTCCAGTTGGCCGGGCTCAGTTCATGTTGTAGGTAATAAATGCCAGCGCGCAGCAGATGCTGCGGGGACAGCTCTGATCTATCATCGTAGCCTGTGGCCATCTTCACCCGCATCTATCTCCCCTCCAACTCTCTCTCTCTATCTCTCTCTCTCTCCAACTCTCTCTCTCTCTCTCTCTCAACCCCCCACTCGGCCCTCTGAACTCGCTCCGCTTTCAAATTAAATGCACTTCCGCGTGCCGTCAGCTCGTCACTGACTTGTCGACGTCCCGAGTGCGTCGTATGCGGCTGAGGTTCGGAATTCACAGTGAAACAACCCCGCAGGCACGCACGCACGCACGCGCGCACACACACACACACACACACACACACACACACACACACACACACACACACACACACACACACACACACACACACACACACACACACACACACACACACACACACACACACACACACACACACACACACACACACACACACACACACACACACACAATTATGGGACTCCCACAAAACTCAAAAGGCTTCCCGCAGCATCCCCACGGAGGAGGTCAAATAGTTATTCAATAGGTGTTACCAATGATACTAATGAAGGCTCTGTTGCGCTTAGTGTATCTTACAGTGGCACACAACGCCACACAAGCACACAACGCCTCGCGGTGCGAGGTGTTGTGTGCTTGTAGATTGGCTGTTTTCACTAGTTTAAATCATTTTTAAAATGATAAATACAAAACTAACGGTTTTGGACATACATGGTTTCCACCCGACAACGACGAAATATAACTCATGTACAGTAATTGGCCCACTGGCTAGTCACTTGTCAGGATCTGAAATGGCAAATCTTTGAGTAGCAGCAGCGCTATAGAGAGAGATCTCTCTCTATAGCACGCAATGAGTAGCCTGACACTCAGCCTGAATTGACATTTCATTTCACTCCATTATTCAGTCTGAACTTGCTCTCATCTAAGGCAATTTCAAGGATGGGCGTTGCCAAAGAGGCAGTCTTCTGCGATTGGTTCACCGTCTGACCAACACAACAGTAGCAAAGCAGATGACGTAGTGTTGTTATGTGTGGCTGGCTAGTGGCTAGCCTGTTGCTTCTAGTGCTACTTGCTAACCAAAGAAACAGGCAGAATAGGAGCACTACGAACTAGGAATCAAACACAACATAACATGCCTGCTACTGTTGTTTCATAGCGAGATCGATACGATTGCATATTACTGGGACGGGCGACGCGATTCGCGGTAAGGTACGGCGGCGGCGCTTGTTTACTTGGAAACGCACATGAGTTCTGGGAAAGCCCCACCCACGCTGATCACAAGACGCTGATTCACGACGCTGATTCGCCGTACGGATTTTCGAACGAGGAAAGCCTCTTCAATGAGAGCAATTCTAGACCCCTGAATCGCCAAAATATATGGTCTGGAACTAGGCTACGCAATGAGGGCCTCTCCAACTCTTTTTCCCGGGCTGAATCAGGGGCCCAGCATGTCCCTGGTAACACCTGTGAAGGAAGCAAGGAAGGGGCACAATTTCTTCCCAATATGGCTGCTGTGCACAGAGCCTATTTGTCCTCGTAAACTCCTGTCCATAAGGGAACTCTGGCGCGGTGCTCGCCACCGCCATTGTCGTCGTTCCCCCCCCCCCCCCGTTTCATTGCCCGCTTGGCAGCTTGTGTGTTTAGTGCTCGTTATGGATTTGAGTCCTCCTCCTCATGTGGGTTATGTTCCAGTGGAGAGTTCCATCATTCATTTGGAGCAGTTGTTGGTCATCTGCTGGGTGTTTTTTTAACCGCCCAGATGTTGCTGCTGCTGCCGCTTCCTCTTCCAGGCTCCTCCGGGGTTTATTAAAGCACCGTGTCCCCCAAACAGTGGGTCGGGAGTCGGGACTAAGGCTGGGCAATATATCGAAAATGTATCGATATCGAGGTATCAACATGCGACATATACATATCGACGAAGATGGCTTAATTGAAATGATGTATTGGTGTATATGTCAAGACACATTATGCATGCACGTAGCACATGCAAAAAAGCAGTCCATCTGTAACCAGGTGTGGTTATTTAAATAAAACCATTGTTGGAAAATGGAAATAAGGCATTTAATTTCTTTATTCTATGTGTACTGTGCAGTGTGCATGCATGGATATGCTATTCATTATCTGGGTTAGGCAGGCAGTGGACCTAAAGCAGCAAAACATAAAATAATTATATAATGCAAGTTTTTGCAAGTTTTTACTAATATCGTGAGTAATATCGATATTGAGGTATTCAACAACGTTATCGAATATCGAAGGTTTTCCTGATATCGCCCAGCCTTAGTCGGGACCCATTTGTGGGTCGCAGGCCGATTGTTGTGGATTTGAAAGTGTTTCTTTTCATTATTGTTATTTTCTTTATGCATTAAAAAGAAATTCTAATATGTTTCAAAAGATTTTCATGAAGGAACAAAGCAAAACAAAAACAAAAAAATCCACGAATGTAATGTTTGAGAAGTGAAAATTGACGATCTACAAGCTTGTATAGATCTGCTATTTTCACTAGTCTCAGTCCTGGGGAGACTTCTGTTTTGGGTCTCGAGCTGAAAAGTGAAAACTAACCCTCCAGTGCAGGGGGGGGGGGAAGACTGTGTGACAGACTGGAAAGAGCGCTGACAGGGATTGAGAAGACCTCGCCGCGGGGACGTCATGGGCGAACACAGATAGGGGCATAATGAGGAGAAGCTTCCCCTCGATAACCCTGCAAAACCACAGAGCCTGAATACTGAACAGACGGAGGACAAGAGTCACACACGCATGACCTTCGCGTGTCCCGGGGCTTAATGTCATCTTAAAATCACACTCGTGTGAACTGAGCGGTGGTGTGTGTGTGTGTGTGTGTGTGTGTGTGTGTGTGCCCCCTGTGTGTGCCCCCTGTGTGTGTGTGTGTGTGTGTGTGTGTGTGTGTGTGTGTGTGTGTGTGTGTGTGTGTGTGTGTGTGTGTGTGTGTGTGTGTGTGTGTGTGTGTGTGTGTGTGTGCCCCCTGTGTGTGTTTGTGTGTGAGTGTGCCTGGCCTATGCCTGGCCTATCCTGAACAACAGCGCCCCTCCCTTAACATGTGTGGTCAGAAAAGGTTACTGCAGGCTACATACCCGGAGACAGACAGACAGACAGACAGACAGACAGACAGACAGACAGACCCACACACACGGCCACGTATAGGAGCGTTGTGACCACCGCTCAAAAATCAAGTGCTGGGTAACAAAGCTGATGCAGGCAGGCTTTGTTTTGGTCGTTGGTAATTACCTATACGTGCAGTATGTGTGCTGCTATTGCCTCCCATTTTAATTACACAAACCTTAGCATATCTCTATACTGGGGGACAACCAGTATAGGGATAGATTTCGTTTTTTTCGGATTTGGTGAAGCGGGGAGGAGGTCATAGACCTCCTGGGGATTCTGGTAAAAAAAAGTATAGGTGTAACGGGGTCAGCCAAGCCATTCTAATACATACTGTAAGCCTTGCCGAGCCATGGGGCACATAGGGGCAGGAGCATATCTCCTGATTCTGTAGCGTGAAGCAGCTTCATGTAGTAAGTAGTCAAGTACAGTAGCCCCAGGACATAACGCCACTATGCAGGGGTGTCGCATCAAATTCTGGGCCCTGGATACAAGGATTCACTCACATTTTGTGATTTAACTGAAAAATAGCAGATATACAAGCTCACAGCACGGCACCGAGTGCCGCGCTGCGAGCTTGTAGATCTGCTATTTTAAGTCTTGAATATTTTATTTAGAAAAACCTATGTTTCTATGTCAGTGGTGCTCAAACCTTTTCACGTGAAGGACCCCCGAAATTACATGTATTTGGCCACGGACCCCCATCTCAAAACATTAAGTTCCAGGGACCCCTCAGAAGCAACATTTGAGTTACAAATGTTCGCTTAAAAATACATATATTCAAAGATTTGCACACTTTTTCCGCGAGTTTTCAAGAATAGCAGATCTACAAGCTCGCAGCGCGCACTCGGTGCCGCACTGTGAGCTTGTATATCTGCTATTTTTCAACAGCTACAGTAAAGTATAAAATCATTAAGGCCCCTCCACCTTGGGCCCTAGTAACTCAGACCCCAGTCCAACCCTTATGCTGAGTGCCAAGCAGAGAGGCAGTGGGTCCCATGTTTAGAGTCACCGGCCCGGGAATCAAATCCTGAAATGCCAATCTCAGGGTCGGACACTCTTAACCGCAAGGCCACTGAGCATTGCCATTCTAGCAAGCTGTGGACTAAATGTAAGTATCGGAGAGGCTTGTTGTTGGTATCAGCCAAGAACGTGTGGAGTCTATCCCCATTTCAATGCGCTACACCAGTGGTTCTCAACCAGTGGTCCTTGAGGGGGTTCCAGGTGGTCCCCAGCTAAATGATGGAGAGTTGGTAACCAATGAACCCTATTAGATCTTTAAGTGTAAGTGTAAAATGAAATATCATATTATATCATATCATATCACATCACATCATATCGTATCATATATCATTTTACGCTCTCAAGAGTTAAATTATTGCTAAACCTCTGCATTACTTAATCTAATTAAGTAATGCAATTAGAGAATGTAGAAGTTAGAGACACAATTAGTGAATGTAGAAGAATTGCTATTTTGAATGTTTGCCTGTCATCTCTCCTATAGCCTACCAACATCAATACAGCATGAAATCTTTATCCAACGATAACAAAGTATTTGACTCAAATGCCGATTAAATAATGGACCTTGATATGAAAAGGGTTGAAAACCACTACGCTACACCCCTGGGAGATGGATTGATGAGGAGGAGAGCAACACCTACCATCCATCTCCCAGCACTCACTGACACCGTGCTACTCACGCAGACATTTGGCGGTGGCCAGTATCGAACCCATGACCTTGTGTTCCCAAGGACAAGCACTCTACTGACTGAGCTATCCAGATGCGGTCTGAAATCTACGTTTATGTGGACCCGCAAACAAAGGGTGTGATGTGATGCACAGTACAACAAAATCCACGGCTTATAGCTCAAACATCACCATGCAGTTGTTGGTTTTTTTCCGCGTGGATGCCAGTCCTGAATAGCACGTGGGAATGGTTATACATCACATCCCTTGTTCTGTAAAGTCGCAGGATCAAGAGAGGTTGCCGCGATGTCGGACGGCTGTGAAAACGACGGGTCGATTCATTCTGATTCAAGCCGGGTGTGTGTGTGTAGGTGTGTGTGTGTGTGGGGCCGGGGGGTGCCCTTCGTCAAACTGACACCAATTACTGTTCCCACCACCGGTGGGCTGTCTGTCACAGACAGACGGCCATTACCGAGCCAGTGGTATTCACAGCCAGGGACGTGTTTCATAAACAGACGGGTGACAGTTGTGTGCCAGTGGGGCTCTGGATTATCACGTACAGCGTTGACCTTCCCACTACTGCCCGAGTGGCTTCTTATGGGAGGAGGTGATGTGCTGTGTGTGTGTGTGTGTGTGTGTGTGTGTGTGTGTGTGTGTGTGTGTGTGTGTGTGTGTGTGTGTGTGTGTGTGTGTGTGTGTGTGTGTGTGTGTGTGTGCGCGCGCACCGGCGCTGTCACCTCTATGTACACTAGTATGTCAATGGTTCTCAACCTTTTCAGGCCGCGACCCCCAACATAATCATATTTCAACCGGGGACCCCCCACCCTGCACAAGCACTTGGAATTGTAGGAGTTGGCATTACATTTAGTTTGACTCGATCTGTTCCATTGTGAAAATAGCCGATCTACAGTACATGCTCACAATGTAGATCGCTTATGTTGGTCACTTATCGCTTATGTAGATCACTTATGTTGGTCTGTATTCTTTAGTGAGAAAACAATATTTACATTTAGCTAAACATCTGGGGACCCCTCCAAAATAATTCGGGGACCCCCCCCCCCCCCCCTTCTCAGGTTGAGAACCACTGCAGTACAGTATGTGACGCCAACATGCTGGAGACGATGAGGTGAGGCGGACGCACACGCGCATGCAGGCCTACCAGGGAAACAACCTATAATAAGGTGCATGTACTGTAATCTTAAATGCGAGAAATCTCTGTGAGCATGCGTGTATGCGTGGATGTAATCCGCGTATCTCGAGAACCGTTCGTCCCACCGGCTCCATAATGGGTATAAAGGGACAAAGACAAACAGATACAGAGATCTCCATATATGGGCATAACACGGATGCAGACAGATACAGATATCTCCATATACGAGCATAAATGGACACAGGCAAACAGATGGTCAAACGGATCCTATGACAACAGGTATAATGGGGTTTGCATTAAAGGGCGGGGCATTCAATCCCTGTTGACATCGTTCCCGAGTTGGCCAGGTCGGCGACTAGACGCTCGGCCGCCCTAAGCATTAATAACCAGTTAATAAGGCGCCTTTAAGTCCTTAAATATTTTTCTCTGGTAAGTGATAATAGTGTCAAGACATAATTAGACATGAGACAGCACTTGTAATGAACTTGTGAAGAATTAATTGACTGTCAGGGTCATGAAAAGAAGGTCGCCGCTACCTCCGAAAAGTCAAATAGTGCCGTATTGTATCAATACTGCGATATACAGTAGGAAAAAAAAATTCTGAAAAAGTCTGAAAATTCAAGATTGCGCTGTGAGCTTGTATATCTGCTATTTTTCAATAGTTAAAGCATTGGGCCTAAATGGGGATTTTGAACTGGAGAGAGAGAGAGAGAGAGAGAGAGAGAGAGTGAGAGTGAGAGTGAGAGAGTGAGAGAGAGACAGACAGACAGACAGACAGACAGACATAGAGTTTGTGTAGTATCTGCACTTTTGTCTTTGTAGGGCAATACAGTAGACTGATAAGAGATAAAAGTGCAGACATGATGGATTCGTTTAGGGTCAGCTGATCCTCCTTGCACTAAAGGCAGTGCTCCTTGCACTAAAGGCAAAGGTCACTGCCACTGGTGACTGGTTAGTGTTGGGTGGCCGGGTCATCTATCGACGTCGGGAAGGTCAAGCACCACAGCTTTCTATTCTATTCATGTTCTGTGAAATATTCCTATTATGCCACACAAATGTCCTTGTAAGCCTATACTTATTTGACAAACTGAAATGAAAGCACTCTTTACCATTTCCATCACATCATCAAAATATACTTAAAGTAACAAAAGTAAAAGTGCTCATTATGCAGAATGTCCCATTTCAAAAGTTTTTAAAATGTATGAAAATCCTAGCAGTTTTAGCATGTAGGCAACTTTTGAAAAGGCTAATCAAGTACAAATTTGATCAGGCCTAGTGCTTTTTGGACAAATCTCCAACCATCCACTGTCAACTAATTCCAGCCCTCCCATTGCCTGAGGGCAGATCAAAACGTTGCCAAAGTCCAAATTATGAATTATGATAAAAAAAAGAGGCTTTCAGTTGGACAGCCGGTATATCAGTGATGTTGCACTAATTGCATACTGTATTATTTTCATGAGATAACTGTTTATCCGCCCAAAATCATGAAAACTAAATACTGGTATAAATCTATGAGTCAAAAAATGTAGTTAGTGCACTTTGTGCTTTTGTAGGGGGGGGGGGGGGGGGGGGGGTCTCTCCTCTTATAAAGGAGGAAGCCGAGAGAGACTCATGGGTTACAGACTCTGCGCCACAGGGGAGCAGACACTGGAGCTGACTGCTGCATCTAGAGGGCTACTAGAAGTCACAGCATTCTCACAGGGTTTTGAACCGTAAGTTATGACAAGGATAATTTCTCATGCTTTTGCTACTCTGTCTACAGATCCATCTCAAAAGATTAGAATATTGTGTAAAAGAAAAGTACATTTACTTGAAACTTTAATATATTTTTGTTTAAACTTTCATATATAATTTAGACACATTGCACATTCATTGCAAACCTTTTTTTTTATAACATTTTGAATTTTTATGCCATACAGGCACAGCTCATGAATATCAAAAGTCCATATTTCAAAATATTACAATATTACACAAGACCACTCAAAACAAGGATTTAAGTTTCCACAGTCAGTTATGGGGTGCTAGGCATCTGCAATGCTTTTGTACACAATATTCTATATACTTTTTTCTTTTTTTTTTTAAATGGATTGAAGTCCACTGGGTCTTTCCCCCCCAAAGACCTGTAGCCAGGGGTGTTGTTTGGGGCATCAGGGGATGGCAATGGTCACCCCCAGTGTTCACATTTAACCTCAAATTCAGTCATTTCATGGATTTTGTCCCCGACTCAGATTAATCTGATTTAATCGCAATCGATGCCCGTCCATCAACAGGTGTCAAGTGTTATAATTGACCTAAACGCTTTATTGTATGCAACCATTATTTGGGAATGTCATAATAAACAAACATTTTCAAACATTCTCTTTTTCAAGTGAGCAAGTTTTTAAGTTGCTTGATTAAGTATTTGGATATTTGATATTCATTAGCTGTTGTTTCTTTTTATCAGACATTAGAATTAGATTTTCCTGTCAACAGCTGGGACCATGGCGCAGCCCACCATGAAGCTGCTGCTGTTCATCACCGCCCTGATCACCATCAGCAACGGTCTCTCCCTTCGGCCCCCAGTCTACTTCCCAGAAAGACCTCCACCTCCCCGAGGTACAGCCATCGATCTCATCTGATAAGCCTTAAAAGACAATTTGTTTTTTACAAAGGTTAATTTTTAGATTGTAATTAGAGAAAAGAAAAAAAATCATTGTTAAAATGTTTTCATTTACTGCTTTCTATTCTTTTCGACATTTGATTTTGATTTCAGTGGTTGGGGACAAGTGTACAAGTGGCTAAATATGTATTTTTTAGACACAATAAGCCCATTCCCAAGTCCCAACATGCACCGCAATAAACCCTTTTGTAAATCCCGCCCCATTCTGCCCTGTTACTATGATGGGACATTAACCCTGGGCAGATTGTTTTTATAGTGGAAGTGGATGGGATTTTTTTCCCCCTTCATAGCCTCATTACAGCTATATAAAGTACCAAAGGAAAAACACCTAGGTGATATTAATAAAAAGGGAAGACAAAGGTACAGTAGTTACATTGCAAAACAGGGGGTTTACCCGAAAATATATGTTTTAATGTGTTTAATCCCAGTGGGACAGAATCCTCTTTGCAGATTCTTTTATAGTGGAAGTGGATGGGATTTTTTTTCCCTTCATAGCCTCATTACAGCTATATAAAGTACCACAAAAAACACATCTACGTGATATTAATAAAAAGGGAAGAAAAAGGTACAGTAATTACATAGCAAAACAGTAGTTTTCCCCCGATAAATAAATGTTTTAATTAGTTTAATCCTCTGGATCAGAGATAGAAAGAGAAGCGCATTGCATCTTGGGTACTAGGAAGAGGACAGAGAGAATGTTTCTCCTCACATAATAGGCTGGCTTTTCGTAATTCTGCCCATTTAAATTATATGTACCCAATCGTGACTCTTAGACCATTGATAAGGTACATGTGAACTAGTTTGTTGAAGCTTATTCGTTATGATGAGCGAGATCGCTTGACGCTTGCCGTCGCTATCACCGTACCGGCCGATCTCCGTGTCGCGCACTGCGGACAGTTTTTGAAAGCCTGAAGCAACATTCTCCACTGCACAAACTCCACCCCCGATAGCAAAAAGTGAATGTTTTTTTCTGGTTGGCCAGTCAGGGAGTCTCAGGGACCAATCAGAAGGCTGACAAACGGTCTATTATTCATGGTTAGGTGTGACGGGGGATAGTAGTGTCACTGTAAATAGTAGGAATTTGTCAGCTCAATGTGTGTGTGTGTGTGTGTGTGTGTGTGTGTGTGTGTGTGTGTGTGTGTGTGTGTGTGTGTGTGTGTGTGTGTGTGTGTGTGTGTGTGTGTGTGTTGAATATTGCATTCAATGTTCATAATTCACCCTTTGTCAAGTCCCGCCTGTTGTCCCACCCCTCTTCGCACCCATTGATTGCTGTGTCTTGGCGAGACAAAGGTCCTTTCTCTCAATCCACTACCATTGAAATTAAGTAACCAATTCTCATTTTAAACTTGGTTTCAGTAAAAAAAAAAAAAAAGTAGCCTCTCAGGTGCAGTATAGTGACTGGGCATGTTTTTAAATGTTTTTATTTCTCAAAAAATGATGTTTTAGCAAATTCAACATAAAAAAGGAGGAACCAGGGTGGGACAAGGCAGAAAGGGCCTGCTGGTTGGTCAGTCAGGGACCAATCAGAGGGCTGACAAAGGGTGAATTGAGAGAGATAAAGAGAGAGAGAGAGAGAGAGAGAGAGAGAGAGAGAGAGAGTACAGTATATGTCAGATTTGGGTAACTCAGTGAGAGCGCTCGTTTTGTTGTTCACCACACACCCCTAACAGCACCTGGATCAATAGACTAGTTTGCAAATCCCGCCCCATTCTGCCCTGTTACTATGATGGGACATTTTCCCTGGGCAGATTGTTTTTATAGTGGCAGTGAATGGGATTTTTTTATGTTTTCATAGCCTCATTACAGCTATATAAAGTACCAAAGGAAAAACATCTAGGTGATATTAATAAAAAGGGAAGACAAAGGTACAGTAGTTACATTGCAAAACAGGGGATTTCCCCGAAAATATATGTTTTAATTTGTTTAATCCCAGTGGGACAGAATCACTATTGCAGATTCTTTTATAGTGGAAGTGGATGGGATTTTTTTTTTGTTCATAGCCTCATTACAGCTATATAAAGTACCAAAAAAAACACATCTACGTGATATTAATAAAAAGGGAAGAAAAGGGTACAGTAATTACATAGCAAAACAGTAGTTTCCCCCCGAAAATATATGTTTTAATTAGTTTAATCCTCTGGATCAGAGAGAGAATAGTATTGATTGATTGATTGATTGATTGAAGAATTTATTAGAAGTTTGCAATAGAAAAAAGTACAGTTTCATGACAGTACAAATCACTGGTACAAGGTCAACTAAAAGGAGATCCTAGAAAGCCGAGGCTTATTTCCACAGGAACCACACTTTAAGTATCTCATATAACATTGAAAGACAGACGGATAGAACATAGTACTTTATCTAGGATAATATCAGTTTCAAAAGCATAACATCAAATACAAAAGGCAGAATACAAAGAAAAAGGGGGGGGGGGAGCATGGGGGCTTAATCTGTTTACAAGTCACGGGTAGCTGCTGTCTGAAGGTGACTTTTCATACCAATTTTGAAGGAGGCTAGGGATTTGCTCTCCTTTAGGAAATTAGGAAAGTATAGAAATAGAAAGCGCATTGCATCTTGGGTAGGAAGAGGAGAACTATAATCTGTTCTCCTCACATAATCGTAATTCTGCCCATTTAAAATATATGTACCCAATCGTAACTAGTTAGACCATTGATAAGGTCCATGTGAACTAGTTTGTTGAAGCTTATTCATTATGATGAGCGTGATCGCTATCACCTACCGCGACCGTACCGGGCGATTGCCGTGTCGCGCAGTGCGGACAGTTTTTGAAAGGCTGAAGCAACATTCTCCACTGCACAAACTCCACCCCCGATAGCAAAAAGTGAATGTTTTTTTCTGGTTGGCCAGTCAGGGAGTCTCAGGGACCAATCAGAAGGCTGACAAACGGTCTATTCACCTTGATAGTCTCTTATCAGCGCACCTGTGTAATTCTGCGTATACATGAGATGGTGACAACAGCCATTCACTTGTGTAGTCGCTGACATCACTCGTTTGCGACACCTCTTTCGTTGTTTATCTACTAGCCTAGCAAGAGCTGTGTTTAGCCATTAGCTTACTATGACTAACTCTAACCCCAACCCTAACCTTAACCTCTGTAAAACTATGCCTAACCCTCACCCTAACCTCCGTGGGGTGAGGTGCTATCATTCCTGCCGACGCTACGTTGTCGTTGTGGATCAAAGCGACCGTTGTTCTGCCCCACGCCGCACGACGAGCGCTCCCGTTCTCAATTTCACTGAGACTCAATTTTTTTTTGACATATACACTGCTAGTCGGTCAGTGTTACATTATCTTCTAGCTATTTAGCTTTCAACAAGAATAATTAAGGCAAGAGATGCTACTGCCTCACTTAAAAAAAGTGTTTACATTATGTTTCCTCTGTTTACAGAACCTGTGCCGCCAATGGAACTCGTGTTCATCATTGACAGCTCAGAGAGCATCGGCCCTAACAACTTTGAACAAGTCAAGGAATCTGTCGCAGAATTAGTCAAACAACTCACGATTGGACCCACTGCCATCAGGATAGCACTGGTTCAGTACAGCTCCAGAGCTACGGTGGAGTTCAACTTGAATCGCTACAGCACCAAGCAACGGATCATCGATCACATCAAGGCAATACGGTATATAGGCCAGGCCAGCTACATTGGCACTGCCATCAGGGTGGCCACTCAGCAAGTTTTCTCCGACGCCCGGGATGGAGTCAGGAAAGTAGCCATCGTCATCACGGATGATGGACAGCAGAACCCACGAGACAAGCTCCAGGAAGCCGTGCGGGAGGCTCGTAGCGCCAACATTGCCATGTACGCCGTGGGGATTCAACCAGGAACTGAGCAAGTCCTCAAACTCATTGCCTCTTACCCACACGAACGATACGTGCGAAACATTGAAGACATAGGGCGTCTTTTGAAAGGTTTGTAAAGTGTAATTAATAAATGTCTTTGCACAATAGTGGCTTTACACACGTGGCTTACATTTTCGCACTGATTTTTTACACTGCACCATTAGGTTGTGTTAGTAGTTTTTGAGTATTTTTGCTTGTGTTCAACATGACAGTGAGATACTTGTTGCACTAACTAACATTGACTGCTATGGTCACTTTGTTTTGGACACTGTACTTTTTTTGATGCAAAAGACTAGTCATTGCTAGCTGCACTAACTGGCATTGACTGTTATGGTCACTTTGATTTGGACACTGTACTATTTTGATAATTGTGCTTAAGGTCACTTTATGTATTTATATATTTATATATTTTCCGTTCACTCTCTTGATGTACCTTGCTCTTTACTGTACTCTGTTCTTGTTTCTTTTTTATTTTTTCTTCTTACTTCTCTGTAACTTTGTAAATAACCTTATACTGCTGTGCTGCCTCTGGGCAACTGATTTTCCCCCTTGGGATAATAAAGGTATCTATCTATCTATCTATCTACATGAATGTCTTTTCAGCACTGGAGGAAATCGTACTAGACTGTGGGTGTGACGACGTCGTGACCAGGGTCGTGACCAGGACTGATCCTCGCTGCAGCCTGCCTAGGGAGGCAGGTCGTTGTCAAGATTACACTCTCAACTGGTACTATGACAGTGAGAAGCAGGCCTGTGCATATTTCTGGTACGGAGGCTGCGACGGAAATGCCAATCGCTTCAAGACGCAAGAGGAATGCGGAAACGCATGCCCTCTAACTCTAACCAGAACTGGTAAACCCCCCCTAGACCCTTGACCACGGAACTGTGTTTACTCTTACGTCTGCGTTTACCCTCCCCCGAAACAAACGTATTTACAAACATGTTAGTTAACGACTTTCAGATCCATTGTGTGGTGCCACAGGTAGTAAACCCATTCGTTTTTCCCATAGAGATTTCCGGAATATATATAGACCTACAGTATATTGTGTGTAAAACAGAAAATCTAAACTTTGGCACGGACATATTGATGACCCCTGATAATAATATTGAATAATAATAATCATAATATTAATAATATCTTACACCATTTTCTCTGTCAGTGTCACGACGTGGTCCTGATCCCCGCTGTAACCTGCCTATGGACGCTGGTCCTTGCACTGACCACACCAGGCAGACGTACTACGACAAACAGACCAATGCCTGCGTGTCTTTCTGGTACGGAGGCTGCCGCGGAAACGCCAATCGCTTTGAGACGCAAGACGAATGCAGCAAGACATGCGTTGCATAATAGGTAAACCTCCTTGATCCTTGTCGACTATTATTATCTCTTAATCACTTGGTGTTAAAAACGTGTTAAAGGACAACTTGTTTGAACGAGGGGTCATATTTTAGATTGTGATTAGAGAAAAGAAAAGATGAGTGTTGAAATGTTTTCATTTACTGCTTTCTGCTTGTTTTAGCGAATTTAGTATTTTGATTTCAGTGGGTGGGGGCATGCGTACAAGTGGCTAAATATGTATTTTTAGACACAATAAGCCGGCAATTTCTTTGTTACTATTTACACCAGCCCATGAGGCAGATGGGAATGGTGTTATAAATACATATTTAGCCACTTGCATGGATGCCCCAAACCTTTAACAATAGAAAGAAGTAAATAAAAACATTTTAACACTCATCTTTTCTTTTCTCTAATGACTATCTAAAATATGAACCCTTGTTGTAAAAAGTTGTCCTTCAAGTATAAAATAGGGTGTTAAAGTATTACGGTAATTATTTTCTTCTCGCAGCTGTTACACAAGAAGGCCTTTTAGTTAACATAGTTATTTTAAATGTTAAAAAACTGTTAAAATGTTAAATACTGTCAAAACACCATTTCAGTGCTATAGCTCAGCCTTTGGCCAATCGTTTTGAGTTTCTTTTATTTGCCTTTTGGCCCCTCTATCATATTGCCAAGTTATATGGTAGCAACTTATCCATTTGAATTACTGTACTCTCAGCTGAACAGCATACAGCATCAACTTCCGACTAGTGACTTCCCCTGACCCAATAGCAAGGTAGTTTTGACCATAATAATATGATCACATTCAACACTCATGAACATCATTTTTTCTTCATCCACCACTAGGCGGTGCTGCAGCAACCACAGCACCACCCTTCCATCGCCCCTGCAAGGCGGTCTGGCAGTAGATGGACAGCGGCAGCTGAAGCTAATGGGGATCCTATAAAAGAATAAAGAGTGCCTTTCCACTTTGTCTGTCTGTTTCATTGTTATTGCTGTGCAAACCATGTCTAAAAGTGTTACTTTTCAGGAAATGGGAAAAAAGTTGAAGTTATTATTTAGTTGCAAACTAATTTTCATTGGTTCAATATTTATAAAACCCAAACTGACTTCACCAATGTGGTAGACCAAAGACCAGATGGAAGAATTATATTTCCACACTGGCCTGGGAACGCCTCTGTATACTCCCGGAGGGAGTGGAGGAAGTTGCTCAGGATAGGGAACTGGAAATCTCGGTTAGAACTGTTACCCCCGCGACCCGATTCCGGATTAGTGGTTGAAGATGGATGGATGGATGGATGGATGGATTATATTTAATGAACAGTGTAGTCTTACCTACCGCTCAGGTAGGGTGCAGCACTGAGATGTGTCAGTGTCAACCAAAAATAAATATTCATATTGGACACTAACATAACAGTATAAATTAGGCCCCAGTTAGTGGGATGACATGAAATATGCTTGAAATGTAATTCTGCATAATCTAATCTATTTCATTGCAATCCTCACTATATCACTAATTTGACTATTAACCATTCACCTGCCATTCACCTGAACAGTTTATGATGTTGTACACATTATCAATGGAATCCTTGACCATCAATCATCATCAGGTGTAGACGTCACATATTCTGAATTATCATGTATGGTTCAGGAAATAAGACACAAAATACATTATTTGGTTATGGCGGATTTTAAAATGGCTGCCATGGCCACCAGGGGCCATGGCCAAATCTTTCGAACAAAGGCTTTGAGTATAAGTTTGTCTTTTATTGAAAAAGGTCCCACAGCATTTCTGACTGCCTCCTGGCCCGAATTAGAAGCAGTGAATTTCCCATTTTACAGCAGTGATATACAAAACAGAACACACAGGTGAACAAAGAAAAGAGGTGGCCCCTAAAGCTGCTCCAATGAAAATCAGTTCAGACTTCAGTCAGATGGTAATCTGATCAAACCAGTTCTACTGAGAAAAGAAGGCCGGCCTCAATTGTGACTTAGTTCCAAACCCAAGTTGTATTTCAAATCTAAACATGGCAAATGAATATTCTTGACATATACATGTGTACAGTGTAAATGTGTCTCACGCATATAAGTCTAAACCTTTAAAAACATATGTGTGTACCTCTTACAGTTTAAAATAAGACAAACCTTGGATCCTAGGTATGTAGAGAAATAACAATGTAAAAAGGACTAGACTAGCTCAGAGCTCGTCTCTAGCCTGTCTCTAGGTTAACAAAGACTATTATAATTAGTGTTAGCACCTACCCATGCTTCAAAGACTTGAATGGACCATTTGGTCTGGCAACTACAGGGGACCACTCAAACAGAGAACAACATTTGAATACAGTGTGAGACGTAAATACTCTTGAAATCTTAAAGGAGAGATGCCATTTGTTAGTCTGACTGGTCAAATTTCAAGATCATATACCTAAATGAGAATAATCATTATTATGATGAATTAGCAGGCATATTTGGTCTGAGCAGATACTACAGTACCACGTTTCATACTCTTATGAATACGTGAAAAATGTTCGGACAAAACCACGGGAATACCTAAATACCATAAAATCTGGTCTCCATCCTCCGGACTAGTGGGGTGGTTTTCAGCTGTGCCAGAAGAGAATAGGATAATTGCAGTGTACTGTATGTGACCTGAACAATGTTGAAAATGAATTTCATTTTATGTTTTATTGTACTCTCTCTGATGATTTGAGGGTGCCTTTGTTTAAATATGCACAAACAAAAACCTGAGATATTCTGGGAATATGATGGCCAGAAGTTGGAATGGTTGTTTAAATATGAAGTCTTTAAAACAACACATTTAGTTTCTAAAGCCTGGAGTCGAACTATTATTGCGCTATACATTTCAATTATATGTAGTAGCTTTTCGGACACAAATCTTCAAACATCCCCTGTCAACAAATCCCAGCCCTCATGAGGGCAGATCAAAAAAGCCCTAAAAAGCCAAATAAAGGTGCCGATTTTACAAACTAGAATCAAACTGATAAAAAAAGGTTTAAAGGCGTTTCAGTCGGACAGCCAGTAAATCAGTGATGTTGCGCTAATTGTAGGCCTATATATCTGTTCGTGGGGAAACTGTTTATCCCCTGAAATCACAAAAGCTCAATAAATAAATCAATGTGTCACAAAAAGGTACTGCACTTTGTGCTTTGTAGTGCAGACACGCTTTGGCAAGGTAGGGGTGGGTGGGGTGGGGGGTGGGGGGCAGTCTCTCCTCTTATAAAGGAGGGAGGAGAGGCCCATGGGTTACTGACTCTCTCTGCACAACCTCTGGAGCTGACTGTTGCTTCTACTTCACCTCAAAGGATTTTGAACTGTAAGTTATGACAAAGATAATTCCTTATGCTTTTGCCATTGTAGTCCACATGGGTCTGGACTGTATTCTTATGCCTGGGGCATCATTCGGGGCAACAGCTGTGGATGGCAATGGTCGGGGACAATTTTATGCATATTGTCCCCGACTCCATCTACAGGTGTCACGTGTTATAATTTACACATGTTATAAGCTTTTTATTGTATGCAACCATTATTTATTAACCACTTTCAATGTGGCATGCTAACCTGGTGAAATACTAACCTGCCGATGCTGGTGAATGCTAACCCCATTTGGGAATGCAGTCCCCATTTGGGAATGCCATTATAAGTAGAGATGTTACCGATCAATCGGCAATGGATCGGATCGGGCCGATCAAAGCGTGATTGGCGATAATCGGTGGTTTAGATCAAAAGGTAAATTCACCGATCCGATCGGCTCGGTGCATCCGATCAACCAGCCGTTCAGTATGCCCACTTGAGGCCATTTTGGGGTATTGATTTCCACAGTACTGAAGGAATAATTAGTTACTGCTATGATAATAAATACATAGTAATGCTGGTAAATAACTATAAGGCAAATATATAAATGAATTCATGAGTGAATGAATGAATTTAAGTTAAAACATTAACATTTAGAAAATATAAATAATGACTTGATCGGATCGGTGATTGATCGGTATCGGGTGATCAAACTTTTGTGATCGGTGCTCGGTGATCGGTTCCAAAAAACCTGATCGGACCATCCCTAATTATAAGCAAACATTTTCAAACATTCTCTTTTTGAAGTCTACCCAGGCTTTTTGGGAGCACCCCGGGCGAGGTTTTTAAGTTGCCTGATTAAGTATTTAGATATTTGATGTTTGATTTTCCTGTCAACAGCTGGGACCATGGCGCAGCCCACCATGAAGCTGCTGCTGTTCATCACAGCCCTGATCACCATCAGCAACGGTCGCTCATATCCCAGACCATACGACTACGGTCGCTCAGTTCCTGGACCATACGACTACTACGAAGAATACTACATAACAGAACGTCCCAGTTCCACGGGTACAGCCACCGATCTCGTCAGATAAACCTTAACGCATTTAGGCCTAGAATTTTTTAATGCTTTAACTATTGAAAAATAGCAGATCTGCTGTGATTTTTTTTGCAAGTCAAGCGAACATTTATACAAATATTTGCTTCTGGGTGGTCCGTGGAACAACATATTTTGAGATGGGGGTCTACGGCCAAATACATGAAAAGGGGGGTCCTTGACATGAAAAAGGTTTGAGAACCACTGATTTAGAAGAAGGATTTCAAAAATATTAAAAGACTTGAACAAATGTTCACGATTTTTCAAAAAATAGCAAATCTACAAACTTGCAGATATTCTTTAATAGTTAAAGCATATAAAGTGATTCAAATCTAAAGTCACACAGATTTGCTTTCAGGCCTAAACACACAGTATATGTCACTATAGTCGGGCAGAAACCTCTTCTCTCCATATTCTGATGTTTAGTTCTTCCCATAAATTAACGTCCTACTTTATCATACTAAAGTATCAGATCCAAAAGCTTGTATATCTGCTACTTTTGAATTTGAATCCTGAAAAATGTATTTTTAGACACAATAAGCCAGTGATGTATTTATTACTATTTACAATATTTACTACTAGCCCCCATAAATCACATCTGCTCATGAAAGATTGCTGTGCATCTTGGGGCTGGGCTTATTTTGTGTCTAAAAATGCATGTTTAGTTAGCCACTTGTACGCATGCCCTCAAACACTGAAATCAAAATCGCTAAAATGTTAGAAAGCAGTTAATGAAAACATTCTAACACTCATCTTTTCTTTTCTCTAATTACAAACTAAAATATGAACCCTTTTTTGTAAAAAAAAAAACAAAGTTGTCCTTTATAGGCATGGGACGATATGAAAATGTCATATCACGATTATTGTGACAAAAGAAATTGCGATTTACGATATTATCGCGATAATCAAAATCTATTATCCTGGGGCGGAACGTTTGCTAAAAAATAGCAGATCTACAAGCTCACAACGCGTCGCAACGCGATGCGTTGTGAGCTTGTAGATCGACTATTTTTTTGGTAAAGACATTTAGAGAGTGGAAAAACGACTGTATCAAGTACATATATTTAGTACCTTTTACCAATTCTAGAGGGTTTAAGTGGTAACGGACATGCAGCTCGGCAATGGATGGATGGATGGACAAATAAAAAGTGAATTGATCCTAGTGCATGACGGAGGACGATATCCTGATAAATTAAATCTCCACAATACGATTATCGTGAGTGTTTTTTATCACGATAAACGATAATATCGCTTAGCGTCCCATAGTCCTTTAATCCTGGCATCACTATTTTGGGCATGTCATTACAGGTTAAAAACAGAAATGTTCAAAATGTAGAAACTAAAGTAGTAACTATAAGTATGAATTAATTAGGGCTTAAGTGGTTAATAAGTTGAAACTTTGAACGAACATGTCTGATGCCCCGTTAGAACCAATGAAATACATGAATAACGTTTGAAATCATGTTAACTCACTTTAGTTTTTTCTCCATCAGTCCCAGTCATGACCAGGACTGATCCTCGCTGCAGCCTGCCTCGGGAGGCAGGTCCTTGTCAAGATTACACTCTCAACTGGTACTATAACAGTCAGAATCAGGGCTGTGCATATTTCTGGTACGGAGGCTGCGACGGAAATGCCAATCGCTTTAAGACGCAAGACGAATGCAGCAAGACATGCGTTGCATAATAGGTAACCGTAAACCTCCTTTACAATGGCAACACAACCCTTCTTAGTATAGTTTGCTGATCTGCAAGATCACATGTTTTGAGCTTGTTTATCTGATATTTTCGATATTTCTGACGAAAATGTGTAGTATAAAAGGTGGCGTTAAAGTATGTTTTCTTTGCTTCTTTCTACTGGATACACTATAGGAGGAATAAAGTCATATGAACAGGGGTGCGGGGAGGCATTTTATTGTGGGGGAGGGGCAGGGGTTCTCTCACATGCATGTGGGTTCTTGCTCACACAACTTTGGAAGAGATTTTCAGGCATATTCCCCTGTAAACTGCAAATAATAGGTGATATTCTGTCCCCAGCTAGACAAAGGCACACAAAGGCACACCCTGCTGTGCCTTTGTCTAGCTGGGGGCAGAATATCAGGGGAATATGCCTGAAAATCTCTTGAACTGAAAACTTCCAATAATGTGGGTATATGCCCAGTATACTGGTACAACATTGGTCATATAATCTACCAGTATATGTCAGATAATCTCTCTTTTCACCCAGTGAGATCATTTGAGTGCTATAGAGCCTTTGGCCAATGGTTGGGCTTTCATTTATTGGCCTTTTGGCCCCTCTACTACCATATTGCCAAGTTTTGTTAAAAAAATATTTTGGCCAGAACTGCAAAAAAAAGGAAGAATAAAACATACAGAAACAATAATTAATAATAAAATATGTGTCTTACCCATGAATGACTCTCAGCTGAACAATAGCAAGGTACTTTTGACCATGATATGATCACAAAAAACTAACTTTTTCTGTTCATCTTCCTCCACCACTAGGGGGTGCTGCAGCAACCACAGCGCCACCCTTCGAGCGCCACTGCAAGGCAGTCTAACTACCGCAGTAGATGGACAGCTGAAGCTAATGGGGATCAGATTAAAGAATAAAAAGTGCCTTTACACTTTCCACAGTGTGTTTGTCTGTCTGTTTCATGTCTTTGCTGTCGAGGGCAAACCGTCGTAAAAGTTGTAGTTATTTAGTCACAAATTTCATTGGTTCAATATTTATAAAACCCAAAGATATTGAACCGATTTCACTTCGATTTTTTTTTTAAAGATTGCGACAATGTTGTATGACGAAGTAGGACATTCATTTGTGATAAAGAAAAATATTAAAAAAAACATAGCTCCAAGGAGTGATAACGGGGCCAAGGAGGAACATCTTTAAATTAAAAAAGAAAGGGAAGAAGATGGGGGCAAGTGGGAAAGAAGATTAAACAAGAAAACAATGGTGCGTGAGCACAGCAGCAGATGTGAACTGTGTATGATATACTGTACTTATGGAAGTTAGTTAAGGTGCAAGAAAAAACACAACATTTTGCACGAAAATTCCAGGGGGAGATTTTGCAAATGGCAATTGAAGTTTCATGGCTGTAGGTCAAACAGGACATGAGTATACCTTTGCCTTTCAGGCTTGGCCCCTAAAAACTTCCATTCGGTTACATTTGTATACACTCAAGAGTTGCCATTGCATAAATAAGGTTGAGGATTTACTGTAGCAGTGCTATATTGGGAACTCAATTCATTATAAGCTACTATTATATCACTGTTAATACTGCTAGGATAACTGTAAAAAGAATATAACTTCACACAAGCCATGCAGAGTGTAAAATTGCCTGTGAAACTTTTAGTCAAGCTATATCCTCAAATTAAATGTAATAAAACATTTCAAAAAACTTTCAGGTAATTTACATTATTCCCAACTCCGACTAATATTCTGTTAATAAAGACACAAAATATATTTGCTTAACCCTAACCCTTTAAATAAAGGGGTGCTCTGGTGTCACAGTGGTAAAGTAGCACGGGGGTGCCTCAGAATACTTTGATAATATTTGTAATTTATCAATATCACTTATTTAACCACTTGTAGCGTACAGTACATCGTAAAATGGACCTGAGTTGCATGCTTGTTACGTGACCTTTTTCAGCCTACAGTACACCAAGTCTCTTCACCAAAGATAGCAGATCTACAAGCTCACAACATGCCACAACCACCATTTGCGGATTTCCATTCCCATTGAAATGCATTGGCAGAATCCACCCTCATACTGTAGGTAGAATAAAAGTGCCCTTATGGCTTACGAGTCCAGTATTCAAAATGTACTTGAGTAAAAGTATAAAAGTATTGGCACTTAAAGTACCAAAGGTAAAAGTACTCATTATGCAGAATGTTCCATTTCACAAGTTGTTATATGAAAATCCTTTGAAAATAGCAGTTCTACAAGCTCACAACTATAGGGCTATATTTGGATCTGAGACGTATAGTGGAATAGAAAGTACTGAAAATTGTACGTAGTCCACTAAAGTAAAAATCACTTCAAAATTGTAATTAAGTATACATGCTGTGAGGCAGACAGACAAACAGACAGACAGACAGACGGACGGACAGATAAGAGATTCCTGGAATTTCTAGATATGAAGCTGTTTCTCAACTACATGTTGAGAAACCAGGAGGGCAAATTGTCTACGACGAGTGTTTTTAGCGAGGGTTCTGTCAGCATCCCTGTGTTGGCTGATCTGAGTGAACGGGTGGGGTTGTAGGGGTTGATCAGGCTTTGGAGGTAAGGAGGTGCCATACTTTTGCTGCTTTGAATTCTGTGCGGGCAGCAACAGGGAGCCCGGGAAGGGAGCGGACATGAGACATGTGAGAATTTTGGCTGGTTGAAGACCAGTCTTGCCACGGCATTTTGGATCAGTTGGAGAGGTTTAAATCTATACTGTGTAAGTTGCTCAACTGGTGGTCTGTAGCAGTATAGCAAACCGCGGTCGCGTTTGCTTTTTTCGTCCGTTTTTCGCTCGCGGACCGGGCCGTCAGACCACCGCGTCCGCCTCGCCTCGCCGAGACGCTTTCAATGAGGTCTCCCGTGTCCTTCTACGAGCAGCGGTTGGGGAGTTACATGCTAGACTCCTCCAGTGTAAACACTGCAGTGTACTTCCTGAAGGCGTGTTTCCTAAACCCACCAGAGAGCCCGGCAGTGTATGTTCTGCGCTGTGATTGGCCGGCAGTGTATAACCCTCGCTGTGATTGGCCGGTAGTGTGATGACGCAATATTTCCGCGAAAACCGGTCCCGGGCAGGGATCATAGAAAACATATAAAGAGAAGGCTTTAGAAGCTGAAAATAACGGAGTGGGGGTTCTAAAACTTTAGCGATTTAACAGCTAGGACCATTTTAAGATTTGTTTTATAAAAAAAGTTACATGGTATAACTTTAAGTGCACATGCTGGGAGGCCAGTGAGGAGAGAGTTACAGTAGTCTCATATCAAGTTTTGTTATGACTGATGTCTGAGGGGCTTGGCTGACTCCAGGGTGAGGAAGGGTCTGATCCTACAGATGTTATAGAGTGTGAAGCTACAGGACCGGGTGACTGATGCAATGTGTCCCTTGAATGAGAGCTGGCTGTCCAGGACCACACCAAGGTTCTTAGCTGTTGGAACCGAAGTAACCAATGCGTTGTCTATGGAGATAGTGAGATGCATGGGGCAAGACTTAGCTGGGAAGAAGAGAAGCTCCGTCTTGTCTGGCTCCAGCTTGAGGTGGTGGTTACTTGATAACCAAACTTGTGGACATTCATAATCAATCCTGCACATTATTTGACAACGTACCTTGTACTACTTCAAAGTAATAATGCACTTTTTATACAATTCACTTTAGTATAAATGCAGTGTTATTATTGCAGTACTACACAAGTAAACATGTTTTAGTCTTAGCCTATATACAGTAGATATACTTTGTACCCGTTTCGTAACTGTACTGTGTTTTTGTATTTACGTATTACAGTATGCTCTGTTTCCCTGTGTAATGTAGTGTAAATGTACTCCACTGTATGTTCAAATGTATTTGATATTTTATTTTGATATACTTTTTCATTTTTACATTAGAATGCTTGCATTAGTATTTTTTAAAAGCATTTAAAAGCATATAGGCTACTTTAAATGTAAAGTTTGTGGGACGTGTCATAGAGGGAAAGGAGCGGGGGGAAGCATATAGTGATCAAAGTTATAAAACTATTATTGCATGTGCTTGTGCAATACATCTCAATTCTATGTAGTCCTTTTTCGACACATCTTCAAACATCCATTGTCAACTAATTCCAGCTCTCCCATTGCCTGAGGGAAGATCAAAACAGCACAAAGCCAAATAAAAGTGATAAAAAAAAGGGTTCAATAGAGTTTCAGTTGCGCAGCCAAATGGGTCATTGGTATATCAGTGATATGTTGCGCTAACTGTATATCTGTTCATGAGATAACTGTAATTATGAAAGCTAAATAAATAAATCAATGTGTCAAAAATGTAGTTACTGCACTTTGTAGGGCAGACAAGCTTTGGTAAGGTTGGGGTTGGGTATGGGGGGAGCTGTCTCTCCTCTTATAAAGGAGGAAGGAGACTCATGGGTTACAGACTCTCTGCACAACAGGAGGGCTGACACTGGAGCTGACTGCTGCATCTAGAGGGGTACTAGAAGTCACAGCATTCCCAAAGGATTGTGAACTGTAAGTTATGACAAAGATGATCTCTTATGCTTTTGCCATTTTAATGTAGAATAGCAAACTGGGTCCATTTGGGGTAATCTGTTACCCCAAATGGACCCAGTGGCAATGGCCATTGCTATTTAAAAATGGGGGTTAAATGGTAACCTATTTTTGTCTATTTATCCCCATTTCTTTCTGAAATTACATGTCTGCCTGTAGCCTCATCATGTTTGTGAGTCCTCAGTCAGCACCAATCTGATTGTTTCCACCTACACTGGGAGGATAATTAATTGTATTGCTTAATTGTACAAAATCGTACATAAAACCCCATGCTAGGTTGTTAGGTTTCAAACGTAACGAGCTAGAACAGGGTTTTATGTGCGATGTCGTATGCTTTAGGCCACGGACCTCCATAACCCCAATTAGTGTAGCTCTTCAGTTTTACAGACCTGTTCGGGTCCCTTTGGTTCCTAATTTTGTCTGTCAGTGTCCTGAATATAGGTTTTCCTGAAATGACTATTTCACTTTCAAACATGTCTGCGATCATTTTAACATCTATCAGGCTTTTAGTGAGCATCCCAGACCTTTTTTTAAGTTGCTTGATTCAGTATTTAGAGATTTGATATTCATTTTTTTAATCAGACATTGGGATTAGATATTCCTGTCAACAGCTGGGACCATGGCGCACCCCACCATGAAGCTGCTGCTGTTCATCACAGCCCTGATCACCATCAGCAACGGTGCCTCAGTGCCCTCAGTCCGCTACCCAGCTACAGCAGGTACAATTTATAATTGACCATTTAGGTATTTAGCAGACGCTCTAATCCAGAGCGTCTTATAGGGCTCGAACACACCGTACGATAGTGCGTGGTCGGCGAGTCATCAGACAGACGTTCTTTCAGTGATCACATGCTGTCTGCTCTCATTTAACACAGATCTTCTCAGGGTGCGCAACCTCTTTCATACTGATGTCCAGTTAGCGATGGAGACAAATATCAATTGCTAGATATCTAGAAACCTCGGCAAGCAAAGCCCGATTGTTTTTGTCGGCAAGCGCCAAAAATGGTCAGCGACAGCATAATCGGCTCAAAAACTCGGGCAGTGTGTTCGAGCCCTTACAAAAGGTACTGCAGACGTCCCGGGGCTTCAGCCACAGATCTGGTCGGATAAGCCTTAAAACACATCTCCATATTCTAACGTTTTATGTTTTTCGCCATACTTGATCACTAGACTAACTAGAGTGTCACACCAAAGCATCAAAAGTAGCAGATCCACAAGCTCCTAGATCTGCTACTTTGGCTTCTTGTGAGCGAGTGAGTGAGTGGTGCAGCACATGTATATGGTATACACTGCTTGTCGGTCGTTGTTACTAGTTACTAGCTAGTTAGCTATGGATCTATTTGGAATATATTTTTCAAGAAGAAGAATTAAGGCAAGAGATGACACTGCTTCACGAAAAAAAACAATGCTTGTACATTATGTTTCCTCTGTTTTCAGGACACGAGCTGCCAATGGAACTCGTGTTCATCATCGACAGCTCGGAGAGCATTGGCATTGAAAACTTTGAAACGGTCAAGAAATGTGTCGCAGAGTTAGTCGAACAATTCACGATTGGACCCAGTGACACCAGGATAGCACTGGTTCAGTACAGCTCCAGCGTTCGGTTGGAGTTCAACTTGAATCGCTACAGCACCAAGCAACGGATCATTGATCACATCAAGGCAATGCGCTATATTCGTTCAAGCAGCAACACTGGCACTGCCATCAGGATGGCCACTCGGCAGGTTTTCTCCGACACCCGGGATGGAGTCAGGAAAGTAGCGCTCGTCATCGTGGATGGACAACCGCATCCACGAGACAATCTCGAGGAAGCCGTGTGGGAGGCTCATGACGCCAACATTGACATGTACACCATGGGGATTCAACCAGGAACTAAGATCATGCAAAGCCTCAAACTCGTTGCCTCTTACCCCGACATTGAAGACAAAATTAGTCTTTTATCAGGTAATTTATCTTTTGTCAGTTTTGTAAATTAAAAATAATAATAATATGGAAAAAATTGCTTTTGCACAGTATGTGGCTTATATGAAATTCTTTTCAGCACTGGAAGCGACGATGAAAGGCTCGTCTGAGGGTGACCTAGAGAGACTGGAGGAAATGGAAGGTTCGTCTGAGGACGACCTAGAGACACTCGAGGAAGTCGGAGAAATCTGTCCGGAGCCTCCAGGTGAGCAGCAGTATACGATTCCAATCCAATAATATTTAACTAACCCTGGCATCATTATTTTAACAAAAATGATCAAAATTCACACCCACCAGTTCATTAAGTATGCCTGGTTGTCAGGTGTGGCTGAAGTTAGCCACACCCACAGTGTTGGGTGTATGGTAAAAGGGGAGGGGATGATAATATTATGTCATTAACTCAGTGTTTTTCAGTTGGGCCTTTTGACTCAGAGGCTTTCAGCTTTCAGGAAGTAACCAAAAATACACAGGGTGGCCAAATAAGCACATTACAATCCCACCTGTTGGTCTATTAGAGTAATGTTAACTTCATAGACACATTCAAAACCGAAAAAGTACAAAACTATGGCACCTCTTTAACCAACATGTCTGATGCTCAGTTAAAACATAACTCACTTTAGTTTTTCTCCATCAGTCCCGGTCATGATCAGGACTAATCCTCGCTGCAGCCTGCCTAGGAAGGCAGGTCGTTGTCAAGATTACACTCTCAACTGGTACTATAACAGTGAGAAGCAGGCCTGTCTCCATTTCTGGTACGGAGGCTGCGACGGAAATGCCAATCGCTTCAAGACGCAAGAGGATTGCGGAAATGCATGCCCTCTAACCAGAACAGGTAAAACCTCTTAATCCTTGACCACAGAACTGCTTTTCCATAGATTTCTTGGTTCATAACGAAACTCCCTGTATAAATAAACCACAACCATTTAACACGATTTTCTATAAAGTATAATATATATATACCAGTAAGACGCCTAAGGGCGAGGTTGCGCCATTTCTTGGTCATCTGGCCAGTGATGTACTGTATATCGGACCAGTTACCCATATATGGAGACCCCTGATACCCATATACTGTATGGAGATCCATGCATATGGAGATTATGCTGTGAGACCCCAAACATGCTTACTCAGTTATTCGTTATGTGAAAGTCCTATGTCATCTATGACATCTGACATCATACATACAATCCCTTCTATGCTAATATATGGAAATCCCTGTCTGTAGAACCAGCCACACAGATATGGGCTGCCATGGCCACCTGTCTTGGCCCTATATATACTGTATGGATTCTGTTAGTGTAGTATGTGGCCGAAGTGGCCTCCATATATGGTCATTCCCATATGAAGTCCTGTTAGATATGGGCTTAATATTGATGACATCACAGATCTCCATATAAGGGCATAAAAGGGATTCTGTCAAGTGTGGTTCCCCTGACATCTCAATGATGTCAGAGGGTGATGTCAGAGGCTTTACACAGTATGTGGCTTGCATGAAATTATTTTCAGCACTGGAAGAAGTCAGAGAAATCTGTCCAGAGCCTCCAGGTGTATATTAGGGCTTAAGTGGTTAATAAGTTGAAACTTTGCACCAACTTGTCTGATGCTCAGTTAAATCCAATGAAACACATGAATAAGTAATGTTTGAAAGCATGTAACTCACTTTAGATTTTTTTCCATCAGTCCCTCTCTGCAGCCTGCCTAGGGAGGCAGGTCGTTGTCAAGATTACACTCTCAACTGGTACTATAACAGTGAGAAGCAGGCCTGTCTCCATTTCTGGTACGGAGGCTGCGATGGAAATGCCAATCGCTTCAAGACGCAAGAGGCATGCGGAAATGCATGCCCTCTAACCACAACTGGTAAACCTCTTGATCCTTGACCACAGAACTGCTTTTCCATGGACAACAAAACTCCCTGTATAAATAGGCCACAGCCATTTAACAAGATCTTCTATAAAGTATATATAGGCCTACTGTATAATATATAATATGGCTTAAAAGTACCACTTTAATTTTTTACAACATATCTTCATATAAATTGGCCTTACCAAGGCTCTGCCTATTTAGTATAGTCATCAATGTGTTACATATTATCACGGTCCGGTCCTCAGGACCGTGGACTTTGTCTGTGTTTCTTAGTTTTGGTACTTAACTTTTAACTGTAATGTTTTTGGTCTTCTAGTTCTGTATAGTGTGTTGCCTTGGTGTTCTGTATTTTGTTTTGTAGTATTGTGTTCCTCGTTTCCTAGTTACAGTTTGAGTTTTACTTTACACCTGTGTATCTTATTTTGTATTATCACTTTTCCACTGTGTTTGTCTGTGATTTCATATGCAAGCTAAGCTAAAGCTAAAAGGATTACTTTACAGGAAATTAGCCACAAACTCTATGTTTATAAAACCCAAACATATTTAACCGATTTCACTTAAAGTAGATTTGTTTTCCCCCCAGACGGAAGAGCATGATGGCAAAATGAAAAAGCACATGCAAAATGAAAAGGTGCGTTCACTGTATTGCCATGCTGTTGTCTAACATCCGGTTCTAGATTACGTCCGGTACCACGGTAAAATATTTGACTTTGAACCGCATCCCGTTTACCATCACCGGTTCTGACTGCCGGGCTACCGTACCATCGCTCCCCGTTTGCTGTCCTACTCCCGTCCACTAAAATGACTTCCGGTTTACCGTTTGCCTGAGCCCATATAGGTTTGAAGTGCTCATGCGTCCTATAGTTGCGCTTCCTTTGGGCTTGTTTTCATAGACCTGGTTGCTTATTTCTCTCTGCGAATCTGGCAACACTGGTGGCGGTGACTAATACACTGTGACATTTGGGTTTTATTGAGGCAGCAGCTTGCAGCTGCTCTGGTGGACCTGCAGGTCCTCTTACATTTATGACCTGATTTATGTGGCCATGAGGAGACGCAGCAGCGTACATTATAGAGTGTTATGGATGCTTGTTGATGACGTTAGACTGTGCACTACAGCAAGCTAGCTTGTTTTAGCTATTCCTAACTGTTATAACTGTGTTATGCAGTGTTGATTTTGTCGACTAAAACTATGATGAAAAATGTTTGTCGACTGCGTTTTTTTCACTGACGAAAACTAAATAAAAACAAAATAAAAACTAAGCTGTGATGTCTAAGACTAAGACTAAATATATTGACAATTTCGTCAACAAAATAAAAACTAGACTAAAACGTTAGAGGGACTAGTGCTGAAGAGAGTCATGTTTGGAGCAACCAAACAGTTTGAGAGCAACCAAACAGTTTGGTTGCTCTCAGGTGTTGCGTGCTGAAAATAGCCGATCTACAAGCTCACAACGCGTCGCAGCGTTGTGAGCATGTAAAATAAGTCATTACGATGCCATCAAGGCCTGTCAAAATATATTTTAGTTGACTTAATCAAAATGTAGATTTAGTCGCCTAAAATCTCATGATTAGTCGACTAAACTTTACTAAAACTAAAAAAGTTTGGTGCACGGTGGTGCAGTAGTTAGCACTTCGCCTCACAGCTAGAAGGTCCTGGGTTCGATTCAGGTGACTAAATTATGACTAAAACTAAATGACATTTTATTCAAAAGACTATGAGTGAGTGAGTGAGTGAGTGAGTGAGTGAGTGAGTGAGTGAGTGAGCGACCCCACAAAGAAATCCCCAATTACACCACTGTATACAAATCAATAATGCATTATTGATATGCATTATTTTGCAGTAATATTGATATGCATTATTATGAGAGTGTACGAATGGTTCCAACTTTCGAACCGTTATACACTGAGTTATAGACCCGTAACTCCTCAAGGACCCCAGTTTCAGAACCACTGATCTAAACAATCAGACTCTTCTTACACAGTTAGCCAGTAGTAAATGTGGTGCACCCACCCACCCACACGCACGCACACACCCGGCAGAGGAAACTGAAGGCACCTGCAACCTGCTCATCGGGAGCAGTTAGAGCAGTTCAATGTCTTGCTCAAGGACAACTTCGACACGTACATACAGTACATATTCAATTGGGAGTCCACGTCATGAAAAAGTATGAGAAACAGTGCTCTGTCAGACTCGTACAACGGTGTTGCACACCGACCTACAAGCTCACAAGTTGGGAGTTTGTCAGCTATCAGCTTATCAACTTTTTAAAAAGAAATTTGACACACGGGCTCTCGCACAGAATAAAGAGACCACTGGTAGCTGGCCAGAGGACAGAATGAGACATGAGATCTTTATGTCCGCTGACGCGGCGCTGTCGCCAGGTGCCGTGGCCTATCAGGCATTGGGGGTGTTCTCCCATGCAGGGCCTGCGGAGCGCCGCCCGGGGCTGCCAGTCTGTCTGAGGGAGTGTGACAACCAGGGACGTGCTGGGCCCCTGATTCAGCCCGGGGAAAAAAGAGTTGGAGAGGCCCTTATTGCACGCTATAGAGAGAGATCTCTCTGTAGCGCTGCTGCTACTAAAAGATTTTCCATTTCAGATCATGACAAGTGACAAGCCAGTGGGCCAATTACATGAGTTATATTTCGTTGTTGTCGGGTGGAAACCTTGATTTAAACTAGTGAAAACAGCCGATCTACAAGCACGGTGCGAGGCGTTGTGTGCTTGTAGATCTGCTGTTTTCACTACTTTTGTGCAACAGCCTTGTATGATGAAGCACGGCTTTGCTTAGTGAAAAAATTTACAAATTTGAAACTTGGAGATACGAGGTTTCTGCCCGACAGTGACGATTTTATTTTATTTTTTTCCTAATGGCCGGCCTGGACCGGCCGGTTCGGGAGTTGTCCCGCTTTTCCCAATGGCCAGCACGTCCCTGGTGAAAACGTTGCAACTCACCTGACAAGGGCGCCACGTCCTTGGGGAAGCTCAGCTCGTCCTCGGCCACCCAGGAGAAGTTCCAATAGCCTCTTGGAAGTCCGGGAGAGCGCCTTCCTGCCAGCTGGTCACCTGCAACAGGGGGGAAAAGAAGAACCCAAACGAAACCTGTTAATTCTCAATCTCACCTTGTTCCAATCTCGCATGGGGGCAGGGGCGTCACAAGGGGGGGGGAGTTGTGAAAATTGTGTGCAAATCTTTGAATATATGTATTTTTCAAGCGAAACATTTGTAACTCAAAGCTCAGAGCTCCACTGACATAGAAACATAGGTTTTTCAAAAAACCTTAGAACGATTGACTAGAAGGAAGACTTGCGCGGTGCCGCGCTGTGAGCTTGTATATCTGCTATTTTTCAATAGTTAAAGCACAAAATAATGCGCAATCATGCGTTCCCAGTCTAAAAGGGTTAAACCCCCTCCCCCTATGAAGAACATTCATGGGGGGCTCGCAGTGAATCCTTGTACCCAGGGCCCCGAATTTGATGCGACACCCCTGGACATGGGGCGGGAGGCATGTGTCAGGAACGCTTGTCGCAGGGTGGTAAAGGTGTTTAATTGAGTAATGGTTGTTCCCAGCTGTGTTCATTTGTGCAGGTCAATTTGTAATTGATTTCGTGCATCCACTCACTGTGGATCCCTTTGTTTGGCAGTGCCACCGATCCCTGGCACTCATGCTGTATACTGGACCTTACTTGAATTTAAGGCTGTCACGATTAATTTGACAATTTAATTGTCACTCATTGCATTTAACAATTTAATTGTGTGTTTGGCATTGAATATTGGAATACATGAATAAACATTTTCTTTTTGGCATGCACTTGAACCCAAGCATCCCTTACAACGTGTCACAACGTGACAAGGGTGGAGGGAACCTCATTAGCTTTTAGGTTGTTAAAAAGGTTTGAAAATACACATGAATCCAACATTCTAATGAAAAAAGATAATTTGTTAACAAACAAAAAACATGAATTTACTCAACACTGATGATGGTGCTGTCAAACAAGTCTATGAAGCTAGACCATTATGAAGATCTATGAAAAAGTTTCATCTGCGACACAATTACATACAATATGCAGTGGGGGTCCCTGCTTCGTCACTCTCTAAGCTAAGGGGGTCATTGGTCATATTTTTATTTTTTTTGAAATTTTACCACAACAGAATTATGACACAGTCAGTTTTGACAGTGTTTGTATCGCTTCACTGGCAAACAATATCTCTGTGTCCACAAATCACTTATTGACCCACAACACCCAAACCAAACACAAAATGACTTGAATGATTTTTTTTTATTTAGTTTGTCGGTGAAAAAAGGCAGTTGATGGAAATCTTTCTACCAAATCAACACTGATACAGTCACCCTCTGGTGGGCACTTGTGTGGACATTCAGATAGACTCACTAAATAGTTTTGCACTGGCTACTGCTACTTTCCCGGGTCAACTAATACATGATGTTCTATTCTATCCTGTCGGAATCTGCTTTGTTTGAGTTTGTTTACAGACTAAAGGGCTCCTCCAGACCATCCTCGAGCTATAATGTAAGTCAATGAGGATCATATTTCAAATGATAAGGTAACTACACAACCCAAACCTCTATACAAAAGTGGTCTTGCCCTTTAACACACAGAAGCATAACGCCATACTGTGGATACAGCAGATCAATTGCCATACAAACTCCAGTGGCGAAGAAGACAATAATGCAGGAATAGTGAAGGAAAAGTTTTTAGAAAGTCCCAAGGACCCATAAGAACTGGTTATTGGATATCAATATGGCCTGCATAATTACCTAACGACAGGTTTCTGTGATTCCCTGTGACTCCCTCTTCACCTTCTAAACACTGTAACTCATTAATATGCGATCGAACTGAAGTCTGACGCCGTAAAGAAGACATGACTTTCTCTCTCTCGGATAATTAGTACAAAGTCATAGCCCAATACACTAGTGCCCTGCATAAATCCTGTAATCATTAAAAAAAGGCCTTCCATAATTGGGACATTTTTACCACCTCAGTCAAAACTCCCACACAACAGCAGGGAGCAACCGCTCAACTGGGCTTCAAGGAAAGGTATAATAGAATGGTCTCTGTTAGGGCATTCACGAATAGTGATTTTTAGTATTCAAATTATTCTACCCCAAAGTATTCGAATAGTCGAATATTCGACAGCAGGGTTTCCTGCAGCACTTTACAGGCCAGGCGCCCCGCCCGGCCTGAAAAACCCCCCGCCCCCCCAAGGGTATTAAAAAAAAAAAAAAAAAAATCAAAAACATTTTTTTTTTTCAAAAAACTTTTTGGACCTCCAACAATGTACTAGGCATGATCGCGATCGCGAAATTGCATGTTTAACCCCCATACCAACCCTATCTTTCAAACATGGCAGCCATGTTTGTTTACATTTGAAGAAAACATAAGGGCTGGTATCTCCTGAATGCCTGAACGGATTTCCAAGCGGATTTTTTTGTTTGAAAGCTGTGAAAAGCGTGTACATGCATAGTGCATCATCTGTGCACGAATTGTGGGCACATTCATGTGTTTTTTATAGGGCAAAAATAAGAATTAATATTAAAAATTAAGTGAATTAATTACTCGAATTAATTAATTAATTATCAAAAAATTTCGGCGCACGCGCGATCCCCCCCTGGTCAAGACTTTTTCCTGCAGGAAACCCTGGACAGGACTGGCCAAACTATCAATTATTAAGTAAGCAAGAGGCGAACATTGTGAAAATAGCCGATCTACATGCTCACAACGCCTCGCGTTGCGAGGCGTTGTGAGCATGTAGATCTGCTATTTTCACAATATTTATCTGCGGAACCGAGTCACATTAAATGTAATGCCTACAATTCCAAGTGCTTGTCAGGGTGGGGGTCCCCAGTTCAAATATGTTTATTTTGAGGGTCACAGCCTAAAAGCATTGACAACTCATTCTTATGACTTCCTATCTAGCCAAGCTTTATAAACTATATATTTCTTTAAAGAGAAAACAATAAAAATAATAAGCGAATATTCGACTTCGGTGAACAACGTCGAATAGTGACTTTGGTATTCGAATATTCGAATATTTGGTGAATGCCCTAGTCTCTGTCAGGTGGAAACCTTATACTCCAAAACTGTTACTTTTCAGGATTCAAATAAAAGAAATGGCAAAAGTAGCAGATTGACAAGCTCAAAACGCGCCACGTTTCGAGCTTGTGGATCTGCTACGTTTGATGCTTTTGAGTGACGCTGTTGATCAAGGAGAGGATTCATTTAATGAAAAATAAAATAAAATAAATACAGAAATTAAAATAAGATACGTTTCTGTAGTATACTGTAACAGTAGACTTCACATTTTTTCACCACACCCAGGGGAATGATCTGGGGTCCCTAAAGTCCATTCATCTGCAGTACATGTCACACGTGTAATTTTACAGTACATGACACACGTGTTCAAAAACCTTTTTTTTGTTCATATTTCTATTTTCAAAAATAGCAAAAATAAGGTTTAAGTGGTTAGGATTTTTACCACAGTATTTGTCTGAAACGACATCTGGACATAACTCACAAAGTGGAAATAGAACCAAATGGACCCGTAAAGGGTCACTCAGGATTTCACCAGTGTGGTGTACAGTTATCAGAAGGACACAAGGCCTTGTCCCCGGAGAACGGTTTGACTTCTCCAGCATCTATTAATGGCGTGTCTGTTTTTATCACCTATAGAGGCTTTACCGTCTGCTACAGTCTAATGGAATTGTCTTATCAGCTCTCACATACGTCCGTGATGTACATGAGCCCTCATCCCAAACCACATTACATCCACAGGAAGACAATGTAGTGGGTCACCGACCGCCCCTCACCCGTAACACACTGCACCTGATGCACCATAAACCAGAGGTGGATCTACAAGCTCACCTCTGAGCTTGCCTCTGAGATGCAGTGGAGCAGAAGTAAAAGTATTGAACATTTTAAATACTCTAGTAAAGAGAAAGTACTAGGGGTGTAACGATACATTTTAATAGCGATTCGATACATATCACGATACATGGTTGACGATACGATACATGGACGATATTGGTTAATTCATGGAAATACGATACGATTCGATTCAATGATTTAAAATCGATATAGTAACTATTTAGCAAAGAAATGTAATCTGTGTGAAAGGTGTGGATAGTGCAGGTTTTTAAGGGAAACATGTATTATTATGGATATAAATAAGTAAACACTCGATTATCTGTCAAATACATGGACATTGTATATTGACAAACCTGCACCTTCACATGAACCCAGAGATTACACACATTTATCCATAGACCAGTGTAGCTATATGGAAAGGAAAAGTAATTAAACCCCTCCTTTTCATTTTTTCTTCTTAAAAAATGCTAAATACAATGGACAAGTAGGTAGTATCGATACAATTGATTCTTTGCACTGCCGATTCGATACGATACAAAATAAAACGATACGATTCGATTTTAGCTGTTTTCGTTTCGATATACTTCGATTCTTTTAGTTAAAAACGATATTTCGATACAGTTACTATATCGTTACACCCCTAGAAAGTACCCAACAATTGTACTTCTTGAATACTTGTACTTGAGTAAATGTACCTAGTTACTTCACAACACTGACAATATTTACTTGTGTACTGTGCTTAGGCCAATACCTTTGGAAAAGTAGTAGTAATGCAGTATTTATATATTGTGGTATTGCTACTTCTTGCTGACAGACGCTACATGAGTAAAGCTAGACACTCACTGACTCCATTTATAAGCATAGGGGAATTCTCACAATGACAGAGTGCCACCGTCACCTTTGGACCCCTCAGCGCACACTATGGCAGGCACAATATTTCAGTGACATCGAAATGTACACGCGTATGTGTCACTGTAAAGTACATTTAGCCAGTTTAGTCCCATAACATTTATTTCCATGACTATTAAATCTGGATGGTACAGAATGTTTGGTGAATTGGGTGATTTAATGACTTCTTGGTAACTCGCACATTGCAACCGTGTTGAACAGCTTAATTCAGCCTCTAAAATCACCATAATCACTGCAAGAGAACCAAGTCATAAATTACTTCCAAATGGAGCTACTGAAGATTAGATACGCAGATCTGCTCATATCTGGTGAAATGATGTATTCCCTGAATTTTTTTAATTATGATTATTATATTGCAAAAAACTAAAATATTGCAATGTACATGGTTCAGCCCTAAACTACTTCCCCATCCATTGCTTTGCCTCAGCGTTGATACAGTATAGGCTCCAGTCAGGACAGTTTAAGCTATCAATCAATCCTAAGTGATTGATTCATTTACAATGAAAGGTTTGCTATCAAGCACGCCAGTGCGTGTCAGAGAGGACTCAAATGCACAACCACGCAGACAAGCCAATCAAGTCCAATAATTCTCATTAAGCCGATAAACAAAAACTCACTATGCAGTGAAGCGGGCAACATAGCAGGGCAAACAATGACAGTCCTGAGCACACAGTAACAATGACTACAAACTGGCACAGTGACACTAAACAGCAAACACAAAGGGTATAAATAGACAATAATGAGCTTGCACTGTAAGAATTACACCCACCTTACTTGTAATGTGATGTGTGACAACAATGCAGATTGATTCTGACAAGGACTAACTACTCCTCAGGTGAAACTTACTGCAATCAACATAAACCAAAACAGGTGAGACAAGACAGACAGCAGCAAAAAAGGAGGACAGGAAACACTTAAGGATGTCACTTCAAAATAAAAGGAACACGGCAGTAATCGAAACCTAAGTACAACACAGTGAGCAGGAAATAGAATGCCACGTACAAAATACAACACAAGGAGTCAGGAGATACTGTAGCTCATGACAGCCAGTGTATTTCTTCAATTTGTCCTGCTTATCGTGTCTGTCTGTCGGGTGGAAACCTCTTAAGGCCCATTCCCACTGGGCCAGATAACAGATAAAAAAGAATCTCTTTCTCCAGATAAAAAAATCTCTTTCTCCATTCAAGTGGATGGTAAGATACAGATACAAAAAAATCTGTCACAGATAAAAAGAATTATCTGTTATCTGGCCCAGTGGGAATGGGCCTTTATTATGTCAGGAAAAAGTATTACAAGTATCAGATCTACAAGCTCAATGGATCCACTGTAGTTTTATTATTTTGGCAAAAGCTCTCATTGCTCTCAAGCTTTCATTGCTAATAGAGAAAATAGCAAAACAACAAAAACAACTGCTATTTTTCGCTACAGTCCCGCATCAATGTCACACGACAAAGTATAAAATTAAATAATTCACAACTTTAACATGTGGAAATACAAGGTTTTGGCTGGACGGACGTGGCAGCATGCATTTGTTGCTCACGCTAAAGCCAGTCCATGCGGTGCACAACACACAACAGCGTAAACAGGATGTCTGCTCACAGCGAGAACAGTCGCTATCATCACTGTCGGGCAGAAACCTCCTAAGTTTCAAATTTGTATGTTTTTTTTTTTTTTTTTGTAAAGTAAAGCCCTGCTTCATCACAGAAGACTGTCGCACAAAACTAGTGAAAATAGCAGATCTTCAGATCTGCAGATCTTCAGATCTTCAGAGCAGAGCTTGTAGATCGGCTATTTCCGCTATTTTAAATCATTTTTAAAACGATAAATACCAAACGAACGGTTTTGGAAATACAAGGTTTTCGCCCGACGACGATGTTATGCATCATACAAAGCATGGATGATAGATTTTCCAGCCAAATACGTCGGGGCCTTCGGCCATCCGAGGCTACAGTCCCTGGAGTGTTTTATGAATAGCCTCGGGTCTATTCATCTGTCTCTCTCCCATCGTGCATTAAAGCCCTTGAAACTAATATGATATCATTGATCAGAAAAAAAAAAGAAGTAACGTTTCGGGGTCCTCTGAGTGTCATTCAGGCAGCTGAGCTACTTCACACCACTCCACTCCACATCTGCTGTCTGCACTGCTGGCACGCACGTGCATTTTGCATGATGTGAGCGCGTGCACACATGAGACGGTTACAGAGCTTGCCATACTGTTGGCATCTGGTGGTAGCTAACTATCTAATTCACTAAGGCGAGACTTGAAGGCTGAGGGTATAAGGAGCTTTTTTTAAACTTAAAAAACGGCTGAAGGCAACGGAGCGCAGGCGAGGCTAGGGGAGGAAGAGGAGGTATAGAGGAGGGAGGAGGAGGGACGTATCTCTGGTTCCACAGCAGTGGATGATGAGTCACCGGCTACAACAGGTTCTCACACTTTCTAGTGTATTTTATTTTTCTAAAAAATATATATCGTCGTTGTCGGGTGGAAACCTCGTATCTCCAAGTTTCAAATTTGTACGTTCTTTTGCAAAGTAAAGCCCTGCTTCATCATACAAGGCTGTCGCTCAAAAGTAGTGAAAACAGCAAATCTACAAGCACACAACGCGCGTTGTGTGCTTGTAGATTGGCTGTTTTCACTAGTTTCATTTTTAAAATGATACATGCAAAACCAATGGTTTTGGAAATACAAGGTTTTCAACCGACAACGACGATATATAGTTTTCATTGTGATGCATCATGAATAGGATTGATTGAATGAATGAATGAATGAATGAATGAATGATTGATTGATTGATTGATTGATTATAAATTAAAAATGTGCTGAAAATGCTCATGGCTCAGGCCCACCCATCTGACCACTTAACATTAAAGTGGGTCCCGATCCAGAAAAGGTTGAGGGAAGTTGAACCTATACTGCATTGTACTGTACTGTTGTACAGGTTAAAGGAGTCGTTCAGACCAAAACACATATAGGGTTAAATCTGCCTTTTATCATACCCCTTCATACCTGCTTTAGTCGAATGTTTCCATAGCTGCCCCACTAGAATAAAGACTATCTACTCTGTTAGTTATGAGAGGGCCCGCGAAATCTAGCAACAGGGCATCCGAAATCTAGCAACAGGGGCAGCTATGAAAAAAATCGACTAAAGCAGGTACGAAGGGGTATGATAAAAGGCAGATTTAACCCTATATGTGTTTTGGTCTGAACAACTCCTTTAAGGCGCATACTGCATATACCGGTAGTACTGTTTTCCAAACAGTGGGTCGGGGCCCATTTATGGGTCACAGACACATTTGTATGGGTCACGACTCAAGTAAAAATCAAACTTTCTTCTCCTACATTAAAATACAAAACATAGTAATAGTAAATTCAAACATTAAAACCTCACTCTCAACTGGACCAGGTGATAGATTTTCTGAAGTTCCCGCATAGTTAGACGTAGAACTTTCTCTAAGGAGAAAAGTTGTTTCCTCATTTGCCATTCCATTCGGGGGGGAAAACCCAGGTTTGGAAGTAGAAAATAGAAAGCATTTTCCTCTCCCTTATCCATTACACCTCTGATAAATTACTTTTTTCAGGTTTTGTCAAGTTAGGCGGGTAGGCCATATTTCGATCCAAAGCAATCCATTAAACAGCTCAAGACTGAGCACTCCAATCACCAGCTGCGTGAAATCTATGTAGATGGTTTCCTTTAAAAGCCTTCCGCTGAACCACGTTGCTTGTCTTTTGCATTTTGTTGCATGCCGTGCATGTGATAGGACTGCCACACTGGCTGGCCTGGCTGCCACCTTGATGCATTATTCATGATAGTGTTGCCAGAGTTTGCGAGAGAAACAAGCAACCGGGTCTATGAAAACAAGCCCAAAGTAAGCGACTATTAGTCACTCGGGCATGTCAGTCAAACATTTTCTTGTCAAGGACCATAGTATACATACATACATACTGTACATACTGTACATACATACATACATACATACATACATACATACATACATACTAGTGTACGTACATACGTACGTACGTACATACATACATAGAAAAAACATTCCAGATTATTATAATTTTTTCAATAGCCCTACTCTTTTGAAAATAGCAGATCTAGAAGCTCACGAGTCGCATCACGACAACGAAATGGGGATGCTAGTACCCCTAGTGGTACTTTGGGGTATTACTGGGGTACTCAAACAAAAAGAAAAAAAGTCAATCCCATGTTCATAAAACAAAGAAATCTGGAAACCAACATACAACTAGCATACAACAACCTTTTATGTGTCATATAGCACCAAACGTTTTCAAATGGTTTGGGGTTTCAAATGGGGGGTCCTTGGCATCGAGGACCACTGCTTTTCTAGCCCATATCCTCTGCATTCATCCCCCCACAGTGACAGGCAGTTTTCTGACTCAGCGAACACCAGGAGGGGGTTGACGAGAGGTGATTAGGAGGAGATTTTCCCATTCTGGTCCTCGTTCTAATGACATCGTTTCCAATAAAACGACGTTTTGTGTAACTGTTAAACACCAATTAAGGCACACAAATAAGACCATACAGCAGCACATTTGGCGCTCAAGCACACACAGTCACAGTCACAGTCACACACACACACACACACACACACACACACACACACACACACACACACACACACACACACACACACACACACACACACACACACACACACACACACACACACACACACACACACACACACACACACACACACACACACAGAGCAGGTGCCATCCCATACAAATTAGAGAGAAGAAAAATAGTTTTGCCCAGTCCAGTGAAGGAAGTAATTCTGCCCCTCCCACCCCTCCGCAGACTTCACATGCCTGGTAGATTGATCAATGGGGCTTGACTCCGCCTGCCACTTAAACGTAGTCACGCAGCTTGCACACCCACACGCATGTACACCAATGTGAAGCGAAAACTGGCGTGGATAGCCCCAGAGGATCGCTTTTAAAGTCATTCACTGCCCAGAATACATAACTAAAACCATTTACCACTGCCATTTTGTTTTTCCTTACCTTTTCAAGTAGTCAGAATATTTTTAAATTTATCGATCATACAAGGACCGTCAATCTGTGCCACCGTGAAAAAAGCGAGTCATTCCAAGCACCGGTTGTCTAGTTATCACCGATTGAAACATTGCACTTTGACTAATAGACAGTGAAAACCAAGAAGCAGAGACATGTTTTTGTTGATTTTTTTTTTTTTACAGGAAACGGATGGAGATCCGTTTTTTTTTATGACATCATGGTCCAGCAGTGATTCCAATTGTTTTACACCAGATGGGGCTGTTCGCTAACTTGTGAAAAATGCGAGAAAAAATAAAAATAAAACAAGGGGAGTGACAAGCTGTCACAAATGTTATTTGGTTCAGTGTTTATAAACCTCCAACACACGCTTCCTGTTTTTGCTACTTTTACGTTGGCCAAATTGGGCCCTGCATGGGAGCTTTCTTGTGGACCCTGGAACAAAAAAAAAATGTATTTCCCAATGTAAAAATAATGTTACAAAAAATATTATTGTATGGTTGGTTGTACAAGAACAATGACATAGACAGGTATGACCATTTTGGCCTAAATTGTCACAATCTTGTGGCCTCCGGCCTCCAAGTCATTTTACAACTGTAGCCCTGTGCCTAATTGAATACCCCTGATGTAGTGTGACAAGTAGGGCATTAATTTACAGAAAAAAAAGTTAAAAGATGGCGATACAAGGTTTCTGCCGGACAGCAACGGATACTAAAGTGTAAAGAGAGAGAGAGAGAGAAAGAGAGAGAGAGAGAGAGAAAGAAAGAGAGAGAGCAGCTCAAGAGGAATGAGCGGAAAATAAACACTTTTGAAAGGTGAGCGCTCCACGTGATGTATGTGCTGCTTGTGGGCTTTGTTTCATGATGGCGCAACGATCCACAAATGGAAATCAATTACCCGTGTAAACTGGTGGGGGGGAGGGGGGGATGTGTGCACAGGTACTGTCTTTCAAGTCGATAGAACACCGACGTATAGCTTCCTGACATACTGCTGTAAAGCCTGTTTGTTTATTACTGTGACCGAATGTAGAAACTGTAGACGGTCACTGAATATCTTTTACAGAAATCTCCTTAAGGGGTCCATCTGTCCGTCTGTCTGTCTGTCTGTCTGTCTGTCTGTCTGTCTGTCTGTCTGTCTGTCTGTCTGTCTGTCTGTCTGTCTGTCCGTCTGTCTGTCCGTCTGTCTGTCTGTCCATCCTTCTGTCAGTCGTCCGTTCACATCTTCTTCTTTCGGCTCATTCCCATCAGGGATCATAATGTTTCCATCTGAATCCGGTATAGCATAACAACGGCGGCAACACAGAAACGTGTGTGGTGGATTATTTGGCATAATAACTTACATTATCTTACTTGGCTATTGTTCACAATTGCATCTAAAAATATATAATAATACATTTGGGAGAAAAAACGGGTTTATAAAATAATTGGCTTTAAGATGAGAAGAAAAATAGATAAATATATCGTTGCTGTCGGCATAGAAACCACTTCGCTCCATATTTTAATAGTTTTTTGGAAATGAATATACTTTGTCATACTACAGTGTCACGTTTTGAGCTTGTAGATCTGCTATTTTAAAATTGTAATCCTGTAAACTAGGCCTACTGTACATAACGAAGCCTCCACCCGACAGAAACAATATCAATATTTGAGTAGGCTAGTGTTACCGTGATAAAATGCTCTCTCAGCACCAGCATAGAACACAGTAAGAAGTCTGATGGCATCCAAATGCAAATTTCCTTGAAAAGAAACACTGGAAACAGATCATACAAACGCCTGGAAAAGTAATCATCAGTGCTTTGTGCACCCCAGCAGCCGGCTTTGAAACCTCGCTCTTTGATGAATGATTAAACCATTCAGAACGGGTACACTATATTGTGTATCATTATTTTATGGTTTAACTATTGAAAAATAGCAGATATACAAGCTCACAGCGCGGCACCGAGTGCCGCGCTGCGAGCTTGTAGATCTGCTATTTTTGAAAAAATCGTGAAAATTTGAATTTCGACCCGATTCTATAAGTGTCTTTTGAATCCTTCTAAGATTTTTGGGAAAAACCTATGTTTCTATGTCAGCAATCTGGCCAGCCATCGTCAAAGAAAAGGTCCTTTTCACTTTAACTGGAGCTCGGTTAGTCTGTTCTTGAGAGACTACTATGTCAGTGGTTCTCCAAACCTTTTCATGTGAAGGACCCCCAAAATGATATTTATTTGGCCACGGACCCCCATCTCAAAATATTTAGTTCCAGGGACCACCCAGAAGCAACATTTGAGTTACAAACGTTCGCTTTGAAAATACATACATTCAAAGATTTGCACACATTTTCACGACCTTTTCAAAAATAGCAGATCTACAAGCTCGCAGCGCGGCACTCGGTGCCGCGCTGTGAGCTGTTAAAGCATTCAATAGTTCTAGGCCTAAATTGGTTAATATGTCCGTGCATGCTCATTGAAGTCGATCTGTGCCAGCAGCGCTTCGCTCGTAGGTAATAACATCGGCAGACGGGCCCAATCAATGTTTCAATCAACGACCGAAATGGGTTCCGATCCGGCTTGGCAAGGCACTTTGATGATACAATAAAACAAGCATTATGCCGTCATTTTTGAAACACTCTGGAGTTAACGGAGAGATGATCGACTCGGTGTTAGTTTTTTTATTGTGGCGTTGATCTCGATCAATATGCGAGTTGACATGTTGTGCACATGGTGTGGTTCTGTATTTGTGGACGTCGAGATAGAGGATGATACTTGTTTTGACTTGACATACCGTGCAGTCGTGCACCCAGTAGCGGAAAGTATCTAAGTAAAAGAACTGTCTGTAGGACTTCGATTTGTTCCCCCATTCTTTATCTAGACTACTTGTACTTGTGGATTTAGACTTACTAGAAGCTCGGCCAAAAGACTATAAAGATTATTACAAAACATACACCAGTAAGACACCTAAGGGTGAAATGCCATGTCTTGGCCATGTGGCCAAAGGGATTTGGTTACCCTGGCATCACAGGGATCTCCATATCTCCATATATGGGCATAAAAGGGATTTGTTTCCCCTGGCATCACAGGGATCTCCATATATGGAAATAAAAGGGATTTGGTTCCCATGACATCACAGTGATGACAGAGCGTGATGTCAGAGCGTGAGAGTCAATCAAATCACAAAAACGACAAGCGTTACCCGTCCATCCGTCCGTCCGTCCGTCCGTCCGGACAGACAGATACGGTCAAGATGTGACGGTTCTGATAGTAAACTGCGACCTACGGTCGCAGTTAACCACTGAATCCCTATTTGTTAGACTTCTTTCTTGATCTACCAAGCTCATGCCATGATGTTGATGTCACCATGACAATTTGTGAGCTTGTAGATCTGTAATAAAATGTTAAAAAGTAGTGAAAATAATCTCCTAACGCTTCCCACATCTGCTGGTGAGACAATAATAATCATTAGAAGCAAAATATAGGAAACAAAAGAATAAAGGGATATTTATTTACTCATGACCCATAAACCCATGACCCACTGTTTGGGTAACAGCGTGCAAGAGCATGAAGAACGCAAGCACACAGCGGGTCGAATGCGACTTGGGCGTGAAGTAAAAAGGCGTCTTGCATAATTAATTGTTAAATCAGCTGCCTCCGCCATTAGATCAGACTTCCCGTGGAGATGAAAAATCGCAGCTGGCATATTATGAAAGTTAGATGAGACTGGAAGCTGTAACCATTTTACTGCAGCATCAGACAGCCCCCTTCGCCTTCTCCCGATCTCAGCGTAGCATTTTCTGTGCGCAGGGTTTTTTGCAATCGCCATGTTTACGTCTGCTGCTGCTCCCCGCTGAGCGCTGAATGGGTTGTGTCTGTGAACAACTCTGGGCTTTTCAGAGAGCGAGAAGCACATCAGCGTACGAAAACAACGTCCTTTTTTCAAAGACACGCTAGGCCTAATGTCATGTCATGTCATGTCATAATGGGACTTTCCAGTGGTGAGAAAAGTGGTTCAGACAGGCAGGGACGTGCTGGCCATTGGGAAAAACGGGACAACTCCCGAACGGCCGGTTCATTCCCGGCCGGTCCAGGCCGGCCATTAGAAAAATAAAATAAAAAAAATGTCGGCCTTCGTTCCATTTTGGGGGCTTAGTGGCCAACAAAGTAAATCGTCACTGTCGGGCAGAAACCTTGTATCTCCAAGTTTCAAGTGAAAGTGAAAACAGCAGATCTACAAGCACACAACGCCTCGCGGTGCGAGGCGTTGTGTGCTTGTAGATCGGCTGTTTTCACTAGTTTAAATCATTTTTAAAATGATAAATACAAAACAAACGGTTTTGGACATATAAGGTTTCCACCCGACAACGACGAAATATAAATAAAATAAAAATTAGGGCCTCTCCAACTCTTTTTCCCGGGCTGAATCAGGGGCCCAGCACGTCCCTGCAGACAGGGATCTCCATGTATGGGCATAAATGGGAAACCATATGGAGATCCCTGATCATCAATATTAAGCCCATATCTAACAGGACTTCATGAATGCCCATATCTGGAGGAAGACAGCCCATAGCCTATCTGTGTGGCTGGTTACTTTACACCACTGCGTTTTCCATTGTCATGTCATAATGAAACCTTCATCCCGCTGTGATAACCAACAGCAAGCGCGGAAACCAGAGATTCTCACATTTCATTTCAATGACGTTGTTAGGCATTAGGCCTATCGGAGTCAAAGTGTGTTATTTTCTTCACGTGTCAAAAGAACACAATTTACTCTGAGCTACTGCAGCGATGTGCTGGGCAAATTGGAAAGGTATTGATTTGCGTCTTTTGACTGCGTTCCAAGGGGTCCCCAGTAAATGATTGAGAGAACCAAAAGGATCCTTACTGGTCTGTAAAGGCCAGTTCAAGCTTAGTGTGACGAGTGTGACCAGCTCAGTGGCCTTGTGGTTAGAGTGTCCGCCCTGAGACTGGGAGGTCGGGGGTTCGATTCCCCGGCCGGGTCATATCAAAGACTGTAAAAATGGGACCCAATGCCTCCCTGCTTGGCACCAAGGGTTGGATTGGGGGGGCTGATCACCATTACTGATTCCCGAGCGCGGCACGGCTGCAGCTCACCGCTCCAAGAGATGGGTCAAAGGCGGAGAACAAATTTCAAATCACAGCAATGTGTCTGACTAATAAATACATTATAGTGTCAAACAATCGCAGGTCGCAGCCGTACTGTGACATGCAGTGTGAAGTGTCGTCCCTCCAAGCATACATTGGTCAGTGGTTTTCACCCAGTGGTCCTGGGGGTTCCAGGTGGTCCCCAGCTAAATGATGGAGAGTTCTTAACCAAATCGACCCTATAGAACTTTAACCCATTTAGGCCTAGAATTAGAAGGATTCAAAAGACACTTATAGAATCGGGTCAAAATTCTAATGTTCACGACTTTTCAAAAATAGCAGATCTACGAGCTCGCATCTGCTATTTTTCAATAGTTAAAGCATAGAATAATGATACACAAAATGTGTACCCGTTCTAAATGGGTTAAGTCTTGAGATTGTAAAATGAAACCAATTTAATTGGTTTGAAAACATGAGTTTATGATGTAATTAAATAAGTGTTTTTCGATCAACTTAGAGGCTTTCAGCTTTCAGAAAGAAACCAAAAATACTCAGGGGAGGGAAATTTGCACCCGGTGGTCTATTAGATTAATGTTAACTCCATAGAGTTGGGTCAATCTGCTCATTATAACTCCATAGAGTTAACATTACTAAACAGAAAAAGTACAAAACTATGGCACCACCTCTTTAAATTATGGCTAAACATCTGCATTACTCAATTTACAAGAAGTCTACACCATTAGAGAACATATTTTATGATATCTTTTTGATCAACATTTGTCTGTTAGCTCTCCTATCCCACATCAATACAGTATAGACACAATCTTAACCAACGATAACAATATTCTAAAGTTGCAAGAGGAAAAATCTCATCAAATGGTGCCTTGAAGGATGACTTCATAGATTTTCAACCCATCTTCATATAACTGGTCCTCACTAATACTCATTATATTAATGGTGCCATTCTTGTCTACTCGCTCTGTGTCCCAGAGGAGGACTGCTGACGGTTCAGAAACCGCCGAAAAATGGGCGAAGTCGTCCTTTAAAGTACAACGTATATTGTTCCAGATCCTTCGAATCCTTTCAGTGTATAATGATTTGCAATATGCATCAATGCGAGGCGAAAGCACTGTTGACGCCTAATCGTTGGTGTTGGCACGAATGCTAGTGACATCAGAATTTGTTGTGACAGCGGCATATTGATTTGTTGTGTTTTGAACATCTTTGTGATGTGCCTACTGTATGCATGTACAGGTACGGGGGGGGGGGGGCAGTAATAATGTCCCTTGTCAGCTGTCATTCAAAGGGAGAAGCCTGAACCGTGGCCCGGATGTGAATATTACAGGCAGCAGAGCGAGTAGGACTCCTATAACTGAGTTGGCCAAAATGAAATGATTCATCAGTCTTTATCAGTAGCATTCCGACTATCTGTCTAAGTCAATCCAATATAGTATTTCTGCGCTACACTAGACAGTGAGGGATGCGGCCCGCTTCACAAATCAAAGCCCAGACGTCTCTTGGGGTAACTGCAAATGTGTCATATTTTTACCCACTCCCTGGAAGATGTGAATACTGATGAGGCAAGAGGATTTACACTGCTGTTGTTTTCTAGTCCTGTAAGGCTGTATTAAAACTCGATCGGTATATTGGGTAAAGTCATACAAACACACATATTCCAATAACAATATTTTACTGACCAGTGGTGTAACGTAGCTAAGTACATTTACTTAAGTACTGTGTACTGTACTTAAAGGAGTAGTTCACCCCCAAAATGACTTTTTTTCTATTGATTACTCACGCCATGGAGACTTGAGTTCATTAATACTTTTTGGTTTACGTCGCATTCCTAAGACAAAAAATGTATTACAATAAATGTACCCCCATTGATTCCAGATGGGGACCAAATGCGTATGACGTGCATACATACAAACGTGCACGTATATTGACGCGCATGCATGCCGGTTTGGGTGTTAGAAGTTACGGTCAGATTGACTCAATATTTTTGGGATGTACCCCTCTTCTATACGTATATGAATCTGAAAATGAATCACATTAAGACGTTTTTGGCTTTTGGATCCTCAAATTCGTACTGTACGAAATGAACGTGTCGATTTCAGATATTTGGTTGAATACTTCACCAATCATACAATTATGATAAAGGAAACACGTGTGAATTAAACAAACTTTTAATTCAGTTCAACGCCTCCGCAATGTTTCTATGCTGTTCGTTCATCGTGGGTTTGAGACGTCCAGCAATTAGCTGCTCTGCTCATTGTTTCAGGACAGGGACTGTAATTACATGGAACAAAAGGGGCTTTTGTGCTCACCAATCTCTGTCCAGACTCCCTGCCCCAGAAAACACGAGTGTTTAAATACAGCACCTGCTTCAAGGTGAGAAATATCTGTCCTTCTATTTCCTGCTGAAGGCATTGCCAATAATGTCTCACTTAACGCCCGGCCGTCGTTCTATCACAGAAACAATAATTGGGGAGTTTGGATGACTTTAATACGGTGGTTCTCAAGCAATTTCATGTCAAGGACGGATCATCACATTAATATGGAATTGTGTTGTTAAAAGCCAAAGCTTTTAGAATTGTGTACGACTTTTTGAGAATAGCCAATCACAACGCACGTTGTGAGCTTGTAGATCGTGTATTTTCAAATATCTCAATGTTCTGTAAATAGGATTAAAGCTGCACAAGTTGACTGTAGTAGTACCTTTAAAGTTAAAATCTGACGTAACAGAAACTACTATTCTCTCATGTTTTCCGTGTGACACATACTGTTTCTTAATTCTTAGTGGTAAAGATTTACATATTTATGTACCGTAATATGACATAAATGTATATGGTTCTATAAAGTAACAATGTAATTGTAATGTTCAGGGGTGCCTTGGATGAAAACGGTATTTACAGGGGTGACCTGAGACAAAAAAAAAGTTTGAGAACCTCTCCCGTAGACCAGTGGTTCCCAACCAGTGTCAGTGTGCCTAAGACAAGTTCAGGTGCACCTTGGGATTTTGTGACCACCACACAATAGTACTCAATAGACACAAACACAATAGAACAAAAGCAGTTGTTCTTTTTGTTTTTACTGTATCATCAGCAGATCCCCAGGCAGTATTATGCAAATGTGCATGCGGTGGTGTCCCTATTTTACACATGTAGGTGAAAATGTTATTAATTCCATCCATCCATCCATCTTCAAGCGCTTATCCGGGACCGGGTCGCGGGGGCAACACTTTCAACAGAGAGCTCCAGACTTCCCTTTCCCGAGCGACATTAGCCCCTTCCTCCTGGGGGATCCCGACGCGTTCCAAGGCCAGTGTGGACATGATAAAACCCCCATCTGGTCCGTGATCTGCCAGGGGGTCTCCTGGCAGATGGGACACGAATGTCATTCATTCATGCATTCATTCTTTCTTCTTTTCCACACATACAAAAGCAAAAAATAGTATATAAGCAGCACACATTGTGCCAAAGACGCAACGCGTTGCAGAGTGAGCAGTGTAGACCGCGTCCATTTTCGCTTTGAATACAGGGGGGGTGCCGCGAGGCGCTGACTTGCCCGTCATCGGTGCGCCTTCGGGGCACAAGAGAGAGTGTGAGAAGCAGCAGCTGCTGCAGGAGATACAGCAGCCAGCCCCAGACAGCTGGAAGATAACAACATGCACCAGCCTGGGCCATCAGCCCATTCCAACTAATTAAAAGGCAAAACGTGGATGTCACCCTTTAGCCGCATGGTATTTTCATACCCCCATGGCCTCCTTCACATATAGTCACAGTCCTCCTTCTACGCCCCCCTCCCCCACCCTTCCTATTAATTAAAGATTTGCCTTGGGATACATACATTACCGCCTTAATAAATTGATTACCTGTCCGGCTCAGTGATGGGTCATTAAACGCTCGTCAAAGTCTGACGGCAGCACATCAGGAGGAGGGCCCAGGCTAGAGTGCTGGAATTGGCTCCTCTTGCTTCTCTCCGCCAGGCAACAAAAGAAACGCATTGATTTCCATCAGGGCGAAACCCTGACGTCCGCGCCGCGCCGAGCTGAGCACTCTCCGGCTTTCATTAAGAGCTTCACACAATGCAGCGCACGCAGTAATTCCACCTTGCCGCCGTACGTGGTGCACGCTGGCTTGCATGCATGCATGCACACATCCACGTGCATGCACGCACACGAACGCAAGTACACGCACACACGCACACAATCCTGAAAAGTAACCGTTTTGGTTGAGGTTTCCACCCAACAGAGACGATTTACTTATCTGTATTACAGTCAGATATTGTACTTTTGACCCATTTCTAGGAATGGACCTCCGGTACCCCATCGTATACATTATAATTGAACCAATTAAAGTTAAAAACTAGTGAAAATAGCCAATCTTGAAGACAAATTTGACTGTCAGTTGACAATTAGAAATTGTCGAGTCGTAGACCTGGAATATCTGTACATTGACTACAGTCATCAAGGACGACGATGATACACAAAAGAAGAAGAGGTCAGTACGTACTCTCACACACACACACACACTCTTGCACTCTCTCTCTCTCTCTTCACCTGATTCTCACTGGAGATCTCCGCTCACGTAGGCATGGCATTTTGCACTCTGTACTCCTGCGGAGCAGTCTTTAAGCAGCGCTATCGTGACGATTAATAATAGGTCACTCTTTACCCGATGATTGATGACGTGCCACCGCTGCACATGTAGCTAATATCTCACCTACAAATGAACACTGATTTCCAATCATTCTCGAGGCCGACATCTTGTTACAAAGGACAAGTATACATGTATGCTGCATGTGTCTGAGGCAGAAGCGGCGATTACGGTGGGCAGTGTGGGCAAGTGCCCAGAGGCGCCAAGCCACCGGGGGCGCCGAAGGCGCCCCCGTGCGGTGTGCTGAGCGCCTCACAGTAAAATACATTTCTACTAATTACCCATCAACCCATGTGTCGGCAGTGTGTCATAAGGACCGATTGAAAATGACACGGCAGTTCATTAATATCACCGCAAATCCCTCTCTCTCTCTCTTTCTCAATGTCTCTCTCTCTCTCTCTCTCTCTCTCTCCCTCATCACTCTCACATGCACGTTAGTTTGGTTGCACAAAAACACACGGGTTAAGCTACACTTTTTCCTGTTAATAATAACCTATGTGAAATAAGCTGCATTGGGAGATACGCGGCAGACACTTTATTGTGAAGGTAAGACAGGAAATGATAGTTGTTGCTGGGTTGGCCCTAGTTGTCGGTTTGTTATGATGTCGCTAAAGTCTGTGAGCTGCATTGGTTTGGAATACCCCGCGCAGTTTAAGTTATACATGAATGGACAGTCAAAATAAGTTGTATTATCAGAACTGTTTAGCCTACATTAATTTGCGAACGGGGCGCTGGGGGGAGAGAGAAGACAGCAGTCCATTTCAGCGTCATCTTGCAACGTGCACCCACGGGAATCATGGAAGACACGCAGGACAACTAACAACCCATATAAAACAAACTTTATACACTCGATTGACGTTCTTTATGAGGAGATGTTATGGAAACTGTACGAGATCACCACCAAAGCCTTTACAACCTTCCCAAAGTTGCATAGAGATGCATGGACATCGTGACCACTCGACCATAGCAGTGAGTAGTCTATAATTATCGGACTTTCTTTATCCTCCCCATTTAGACACTTACTGTAGCTGTGAAGTATAAAGTGATGGTTATTTCATTTTGAAGTAAATGTGTTATTTCATTTTCAAACAGTATAGTCTCTCTGTGTTGTTATTTAACCTTTCAGAAGCCCATTTGGGGTATGTACAGACGGGGGGGGGGCCGGGGGGGGGGGGGGGGGGGGTGGACGGACATGGGGGGGGGGGGGGGGGGCGCATCATAGGTACACTGCCCAGAGCGTCAGAGCCTGTTCCCCCGGGCCTGGTCTGAGGTACGGTGCAGTTGTGTTAACCCATTTAGGCCTAGGATTATTGACCGCTTTAACAATTGAAAAATAGCAGATATACAAGCTCACAGCGCGGCACCGAGTGCCGCGCTGCGAGCTTGTAGATCTGCTATTTTTGAAAAATCAAGATTTGTTTTTGCAAGTCTTTGAATATATCTATTTAAAAGCGAACATTTGTAACTCAAATATTTGCTTCTGGGGGTCCCTGGAACAACATATTTTGAGATGGGGGTCTGCGGCCAAATACCTGCAATTTTGGGGGTCCTTGACAAGAAACGGTTTGAGAACCACTGATTTAGAGGAAGGATTTAGAAGTCGGGTCAAAGATCGGGTCAACGATATTCAAAGATTTGCACACATTTTCACGTTTTTTCAAAAATAGCAGATCTACAAGCTCGCAGCGTGGCACTCGGTGCCGCGCTGTGAGGTTGTATATCTGCTATTTTTCAATGGTTAAGGCATATAATAGTGGTTAAAGTGGTTAAAATCTAACGCGACTCGGGCGCGTTCCAGGTATTTGAGTGTAACATAAATAGTTTCAAAATGTAGTGAAAAAGACTAAAATGAAAGCAAACGGTGTGGCTCACAGTGGTTCACAGTGTGTCATCTATGATGACAGTCGTCTATGACGGATCTTTGACTCCAGATTTGGGCAAGGACCAGAGTCCGCATTGTAATATTAAAGTAAAATATTTCAAAAAGCATAAAACATAGACACTGTAGTGCAGGTACTTCTTTGGACAGCTGGCAGTGTGCACACAGGATATGGCACTGACTTGCTACTCCTGAGGACATCAGCATTTATTTATTTATTGATGCCCTTTTCAACCCAGCCCTAAAACTCCAAATAGATGATCTGCAAGCTCTCAATGCGTTGTGAGCTTGTAGATCGGCTATTTTCTGTGCAGCACATCGGCGCACAAGTCAGACCGAAACCGACACACACACACACACACACACACACACACACACACACACACACACACACACACACACACAGTGGTTGGTGTTTCAAGGCCAGCTTAGAGTCAAGGGTAAAGCTCATACTTCAAAGCAAATCACTGCACTTGTCTTTTACAACTTGTGCTATTTTCTGCATCCAGCTTATATTGTAAACAAGAAGGGATTTCCGTTCCTTTTCTTCTGATAGATTAGAGGATAATATAGCATTAACTCAGAGGGCTGCCATGGAGAGTTGGGCCTCCAAGGATAATAATGCAAACCTCTTCACTGTACAATGAGGTTTTCTCAGCAAACTGCTTCTCGCTATGATGGACAGCAGCTGTCATTTAGGCCAGTGGTTCTCCAAACGTCTTCATTTCAGGGATGCCCAGTTTCATATTCATAGTATCAAATGGCATCCTGCGAGTGCCATGACGCAAGTGCAGGGCTGACACCAAATTTGAGAATATCTGAGAATTCACCAAAATCACTTCAGTTTATCCAGATAGACCCTATAAATGGACCAGAGTTTCACTGACCTTGATAATATGTGAACTACAGACACACACTCTGACAGACCGAAAGACAGACAGACCGATTTATAGTTCGATAGGGCTTATTTGGTTAAGACACTCTCAAATGTTTTAATTTCAAAGACTTTCTCCACTTTCAAGAGAGTCTACAAATGGAACCAAACAGACCTCAACGAACCCTGCCTGGACCCCAATATGAGACCCCACTGGGTTTAACAACAACCGTAAATATATCTGACACTTCCTTATAAGCAAGTTTTCTAAATCAATAGATCATGAATCAAATTCGGATTTTGGAATTGGAAGTTGTTCAAATGAGTGAAACAGAATGGTATGAAGTTGGGTGCCATCTGGCCTAGCGGTCCAGGTGCATACTACATACTGTAGGCTCTGATGCCGGACAGCGTGTCGAGTCCCGTTCCCGGCGGCAACCTTTTGCTGCGTGTCACTCCCCATCTCTCTCCCCATTTCCTCTCCTCTCCCCATAAAAGCCCAAAGACGAATATTTAAAAAAAAGAAAAAAACGGTATGAAGTTAAATACATTAAAATGGATGAACCCTGTTGTCAACCACACACTGATTGTTTGCTTGGGCGGCTGAACGCGGTGAACCGTGCGACGAATGAACTGTTCGCCTAAGTAATGAGACGCGTTGAGGACAAATTCACATCACATATTCCATGTGATGAAATATTCAGCAGTCGTTTGCTCCGTGGTGACAGGCCCCTTTGGGGGCTTCCCCTCGCAATCTGTGTTCTTGGTGTGACATGTGTACAGTACACACAGGCTTCCGGGGAAAGAAATAATAATCAAACCCAAATGCCATTTTGCTCCCGAGGAAGAACCCTCCTTTATACAGGTTCCAGAGAAAAACGACTTTAAATTGTATAGTTTCCGTCTCTTGTGGAGTAGCGTGCATCACTCCGTGTCGTGTTTACTCCCGGGACTTTGCTTGGGCTTTATTTCTAACAGCTATAGTGGTTTTTAAACGTTTTGTCACTTCAATACGCACACCAAACGGCAAGTCAAAGTTTTCGATCCAATCCAATCCACTTCACTTCATTTATAGCACATTTTACAACACACAAGAGATCTAATAAATAAATAAATAATGAATACACTACTTAAGCTACAGTAAAAACAACAGCAAAAGAAACACAGTAAAGTAAGACATTAAATGAACAAACAACAAGAAAAAGAGACCACTATAGAATACAAAAGGCTTGCAGCGTCAGCAGCCAGTGAATCAAAGCAGAGGCCACAGAACTCTCAATGGGGATCAAAAGTCATAGTATAAAAGTGAGTCTCGAGGCAAGATTTAAATGTCTCAGCGATGGTGGGGGCCAGTTTGATACTAGCGACTTTAAGCAAATGACGGCTACGGCAGATGGCAACGGCAACCAGAAATGATCCGCGCTCGATAGATCAACCTGCCGCCGCCGCAACCGTCTGTACTACGCCAGAAGGTCCCTTTCCACGTTGCGCCTAAAACGTCTGCTGTATAGACGTGTCGCCATGGAAACCAAAGCATTCAGTAAAAGGGGTGGGACCCCGTCGCCGACGGCTGTTTGCTTAACGATTTTGACTGCTACGGCGATAACGTCATAGCAGCCGTACTCCGCCCGGCGTTGCTGTCCTGAAAATCATCAAGCTTAAACTGCCTATTGATATGGGAGGGAAGCTCATTCCATACTCTGGGGGCTAGAGCTACTACTGAAAAAGGCTCGGCCACCTCTGGTCTTTAAATGTGTCTTTGGAACGACAAGTTTCAGGCTGGTTGGTGGAACCCAACGACCTTGGAGGAGTATCAGACATGTAAAGGTTCAGAGAGACGCTGAGGCGTCAGCGATTTCAAAACAAACAATCTCAAAATCTATTCTGAAGCGAACAGGGAGCCAGTGAAGAGTAGCCAGAATCGGTGTGTTATGGTGCTAACATGCTATGCAGTTTACCATTTAAAGGATGCAGGCCTCTATTTATATCCATGCAAAAATAAAGTCTGTAAACGTGTATTTGATTAATTTAAAAACAAAATAAGAGTACAATATATATTTTTGAGATAATTGTCTCTGTATTTGGTAATGAGTGTGCATAAAGTACTGATATTGTTAATAGAAAACATAATTCATGACTTTTTGTAAAGTAGTGGTGGTAGTAGTAGGCTTAAGTGGTTAACATAATGTTTTGTAATCTAAATCTTCAAAGTAACTAAAGTTGTCAAATAATTGTAGTGGAGTAAAACATACAATATATTTACCTCTAGTGATGTAAGTGATGTAGAAGTGGAGAAATAAGAAGAAATAAGTTAAGTAAAAGTACCTCGAAATTGTATTTATAGTACAGTACTTGACTAAATGCAGCCTATCCATCACTGACAGTGGAACACAGCAGCAAATCACAGGTGGCAAAACACAGTAAAACACAACAAGCAACATAACAATGTGCATGACAAGGTTGTCCTTCAGGAAAGGGACAATTTGACACCCTCATTGTGCGACGCAGCTTCTTTCATCCTTATAGTCACGATGACACCGGCAAAGATAATAATATGGAAGATAATGATCCCAACGATGATGTTGACGATGATGATGATGATTATGATTATGATTATGAACAGTGATATGAGTCCTGCAGTGTGATTGTATTGCACCATTTAATGGCTTGGGGTTGACATGGATGACAAAGGAATGGATCTCATCTAAACAAAAAAAAGGTGCTGAGCTGTGAGTTAGGCTGACTGTACATTGAAATAATGTGCACATCATTACTTGTTCTATTTCAGGGAGGGAGAGAGGTGTGATCTTCTGGTGATGCGTGCGCTCTCGTCAGGGGCCGTTGGCAGCATGCACCAACGCACCGTAACTATAATGACAACCAGGGTCGTCACAAGGGGTAGGAAAGTGGGACTGAGTTACTAGGGCCCAAGGTGTTGGAGGGGCCTTAATTATTTTATACTTTAGCTATTGAAAATTAGCAGATATACAAGCTCACAGCGCGGCACCGAGTGCCGCGCTGCGAGCTTGTGGATCTGCTATTTTTGAAAAGCTGTGAAAATGTGTGCAAATCTTTGAATATGCAGTATGTATTTATTTTTTAAGCGAACATTTGTAACTCAAATTTTGGGGGGGTCCCTGGAACTAAATATTTTGAGATGGGGGTCCGTGGCCAAATACATACCATTTTGGGGGTCCTGCACATGAAAAGGTTTGAGCTCCATGCTGACATCGTTATTCAAAAAAACCTTAGAAGGATTTGAAGATTTTCATGATTTTTCAAAAATAGCAGATCTACAAGCTCGCAGCGCTGTGAGCTTGTATATCTGCTATTTTTCAATAGTTAAAGCACAGGGGCCCCGCAGTGAATCCTTGTACCCAGGGCCCAGAATCAACTGTTAGAACTGTACTGTATCGTTCACCATTGCCTTCGTTATAGATGTGGTGCAGACTCTGCCATCCAAACCACTTAAACCCCAGCATCCATAATGTGGGGGAAGCTTTTTCAGAAAATAGCAGATCGTCAGTACAGTGTCAGCGTGTTGTGTTTCCCAACAATAACAACAAGACTTAGAGCCCTCACTTCAGCCCTGAGGGATTCCGGTCAACCATATAGGGCAGGTTTCCCCGATTAGTTTTCCCCAAGGGCCAAATCATGTCTAAGGTACCAAGCCGAGGGCCACAACATTGCAGGCGGCGACGGTGGCGTTCCCGCTACTCCAGCGACAGTTCAGATGTGGTCGTTGTCGGGTGAAAATCTTGTATGTCCAAAACCGTTCGTTTTGCATTTATCATTTAAAAAATGATTTAAACTAGTGAAAACAGCCGATCTACAAGCACACAACGCCTCGCACCGCGAGGCGTTGTGTGCTTGTAGATCTGCTGTTTTCACTACTTTTGTGAGAATTTGGAGATACAAGGTTTCCACCAGACAACGACGATATTATTACTGGGGTTGGTGGGGGCCAGACATTAGCCCCCCGCGGGCCAGTCAGTGGTTCTCAACCAGTGGTCCGGGGACCACCAGCGGTCCTTGAGGGTGTTCCAGGTGGTCCCCAGCTACAGTAAATGATGGCCAGTTGGTAACCTAAAGACCTTATAGATCTTTAACTCTTGAGAGTGTAAAATGAAACCAATTGGATATTCTAAAACACACTGTGAGCCAACATGATTAATTTGCTAACATGATTTAGCATAACACCTCATTTGTACATGTACTCTCTGAGACACCTTCACAAGAGTTACACACCTGTAAGCGGTCCATATCTGGAACCCCTTTAAGGAACCCTGAGGGTCCCTAGACCACACTTTGAGACCACTGCTCTACCAGACAAAATGTGCTTAAAACAAGGTCTTATTCATTAAAATACGTCCGTTCTTGCTGCTTTTTTTCCGACATCTTGGCTGCCGTTGGTATGCTACGTGCGTGCACATGGCACAAGCATATAGGAAGGAAGTTATATATAATTCCACAGGCATACGGGACACACTAACAAACACCATCCATCAGTCGCAGCGGTGGCAGCGTATGAAAGTGGTAACATGATTTAGCGTACACCTCCCCCCCCATAATCAGCAGAGTTAATGTAATGCGTTGCAGGCTTTTAACCCATTTAGGCCTAGGATTATTGACTGCTTTAACCATTGAAAAATAGCAGATATACAAGCTCACAGCGCGGCACCGAGTGCCGCGCTGCGAGCTTGTAGATCTGCTATTTTTGAAAAATCATGATTTTTCTTTGCAAGTCTTTGAATATATCTATTTAAAAGCGAACATTTGTAAATCAAATATTTGCTTCTGGGGGGTCCCTGGAACAACATATTTTGAGATGGGGGGTCCCGCGTCCAAATACTTGTAATTTTGGGGGTCCTTGACATGAAAAGTTTGAGAACGACATGATTTAGAAGAAGGATTTAGAAGTCGGGTCAAAGATCGGGTCAAAGATATTCATAGACTTGCACACATCTTCACGATTTTTCAAAATAGCAGATCTACAAGCTTGTATATCTGCTATTTTTCTAAGGTTAAAGCATACAATAATGGTTAAAGTGGTTAAAATCTAACGCGACTCGGGCGCGTTCCCGGTATTTGAGAGTTAAAAAGCGAAGCGGCACTCCATAAATCCGGCCCCCGTCTTCCCTGACCCGCCCGCGTCTGCCCCTTTCCCCGTTTTTCTTCCCCCATTTCTGCCTTCACGCAGCTCGCATACATATCCATTGTCGGGCAGAAACCTTGTACTGTATCTCCATATTTCAACTTTTATATTTATTTTATTACATTTTTTCTCCCCATGAGATGGGAAAGGGCATTCCCCTCTGCGTCATCATACCAGTGTCAAACAAAAGCGACAAACAAAGCTCACAATGTGTTGGGGCGCTTTGTGAGCTTGTAGATCTGCAATTTGTCGCAGATCCATTAGGCCATTAACAAGAGCTTGGGACTAAATAATAATTACATTGGATCCAGGTCCCCCCCCCCCCCCCCCCCCCCCCCCCCCCTCTTTCCTGAATAGTAACCGTTTTGGACACAAGCACTCTTGGGACATCACTCACCTGCCTCTCTTCACACACTCTCTCAAATCTCGCATACCATAGGCTATGTCATATCTCTTCTACTCCCCTCCCTCCCTCCCTCCCCCAGTCTTAGCTCCAGTACAGAAGTGCAGTCACTACCATGCCAGTAAATCATCTCTGCTGCATCTCAACGCTTTGCCCACTGAGTGGCCGTCCTCACCGTCTGTTTATCCCTCCTCTCACACTCTCTGTGATCTTCGCTTCATTGTGTTGATGTCAGTTTGCAGTACAGTAAGCGACCAGCATTGTGCATTGCGTACAATACGACGTCTTGAATACACAGAGCAACCAATATTTGCGAAGATAAACCTTCAGAAGGATGCGTATCCTCGCTGACGGGCAGAAAGCGTGTGTCTCCATTAAATCAGATCAAATCAAACTTTATTTATTACAGCCGAGCTGAACCAAAGTGCTGCACATGGTTAAAACAAAAGCAATTCAAAGAGTCAAAGCGAATGAAAAAACAACAGAACAATTCATGGAACAAAAACTATTCAAAGCATCAAAACAAAAGAAAAACATCAACAGACAATATGCATGAACACCTAGTAAAATGTGCAAAGTTAAAAACAAATTAAGTAAATGCAAGTGCAATTGAATGCTATCAAAGGCCATATTACATCTTTCTTTTTCATAATTTGATGTCCTACTTTATACTTCGTCATATGACAGTGTCACGTGAAAGTTTCCAGTGTACAAGCTCACAACGTGATGTGACACCGCCGAGATGTCTGTCTGTGAGTTTTTATTATTATTTAACCAATGAAAAGTATTAAAAAGAGCTACACTTGACTAAAGTTTACACAAACTACAGTATGTTGGACCCACTGGAACACATGATATTTTCTTCCATCTCCTAAAAAAAACTAACAGTTTTGGCCGTGTACTCAAGGCTTCCACCCGACAAAGATGATAATACCGAGACTAAAACTAAGACTATGTGCTGTATCCACAGGGCTGAAATCGCCCCGTGGTTAATTACAATGTAAAACAGCCGTCCTGCAGTGAGTGAATGGACTGGAGTTCCCTCGAGGCCTGCGAGAGCTAGACTATAGTGTCTGGACGCTACCTGGCTGTGCCTGCAGGATGCCTCCACTTTGCATTAAATATTAATGCAGAGCAATCATTTCACATGGAAACAAGACAGCCCTGCACTTCCCCGCAGCTAGAGCAGTAGCAGAAACCTCTTATGTCCATGGTCTCTCCTTTTGTGAGGGACTCTGGTCAACCTTAAAGGAGTAGTTCACTCCCAAAATGTATTTTTTTCAATTGATTAGTCGTGCCATAGAGACTTGAGTTGAATAATATTTTTTTGTATTTGTTGCATTCCCAAGACGAAAATGTGATTATGGTAAATTTACCCCCATTGATTCCAGAAGGGGACCCAAATGCATGGCCCTGGATGGGGAAACCGTCAGGGTAAGTTTACTATAATCAATTTTTTGTCTTAGTAATGCGACAAAAACCAAAAAATATTATTGAACTCAAGTCTCCATGGCGTAACTAATCAATAGGAAGAAAAAGCCATTTTGAGGGTGAACTACTCCTTTAAGTCAGTGGTTCTCAACCAGTGGTCTTCGAGGGGGTTCCAGGTGGTCCCCAGCTAAATTATGGAGAGTTGGTATAACCAAACAGACCCTTATAGATCTTTAACTCTTGAGACTGTAAAGTGTTTAGTTTTTTCCCTGTAAATGATACTTACATCAGCATCACACAAAAGCATCAAAAGTAGCAGGTCTGCAAGTACAGTAGATCTGCCACTTTTGCTATTTTTGAATTTGAACGGTTTTGGACATGTGAGGTTTCCACCCGACGGAGAGGATAATATAGTGTCTGTGTTTATGTCCACGTTGTCTGTTACATTATTCCCCACTGAACCGAGGAGGGAGTGTGTGTGTGTGTGTGTGTGTGTGTGTGTGTGTGTGTGTGTGTGTGTGTGTGTGTGTGTGTGTGTGTGTGTGTGTGTGTGTAATATGGCGATGCCACTGACGCGTGTCAGGGGGAGCTGTCATCTCGGCACTGGAAGCATGCTTTATGAGCCCTGTTGAGTTGTAATATGTTATAGCTGCAGATCGGGGTGTCGAGCCCCCCGAAAATAGCCCATGTCCCGGCACGTGCACACATAGACATCGAAGGGGGCTTTAGCCCCTGCCCTTTTATCCGTCTGTAAAAAGTGCACTTTCCAGACCATGAATGCAGTTTTTACTAAGGTGAAATAAACGCAAATGCCCTCTTTCCATGCCATACCTGAAGGCGGCAATCAAGAGAATTGCCTTGTCCAACTTTTCCTGAACTTGAATATGCAGCATCTCATGTTGAAAGAATTCCATGAAATCCATGCCATACTCCACATCTCCAGTATTGGTGGTATCAAGTATCGAAAATAGCAGACCTCCAAGCTCACAACGTGACACGTTGTGAGCTTGGAGGTCTGCTATTTTCGATATTTTCACCAAAAGGCCCTTTTAGACATTTAATCCCCTGCCTCTCTAACATTCTCTGCACGTCCCTGCTCATGTAGGCTACTGTACAAGCCCCCCCCCCCCCCAACCAAACAATATGTCACGGTGCAAGGTGTTGCGCTGCTTAAAGAGCGATTTTGTGACTGAAAGGTTCCTGGTTATATTCCCCAGACCGGCAGTTAACCCTTTACTTTGACAGTACATTAACAACATAAGGACAATTCTACTGGTCCCTCCGCATCGCGCTGCACTTTTAAAAATGCCTTTACTAATATCACTGCTCCCAAAATTGTTGATGTCCTCAGAAGTATAGTAATACTAAAGTGTGCGTGTGTCTCACAGCCTGTGGGGAGTCTGTGTGTGTATTAGTGTTCGATCTCTATATGCACTCTCCCACGTATTGATTGGTGTATCCATGTCTCCCCCCCAATGAAAATGGAGCCTAATTGATGAGACGCTGAGGCCAGCGAAGAAGTACTCAGATGTTATACAGTAGCAATACCACAACAGTAGCAATAAGGGGTGGGCGATATGGAAAAATACAATATCACAATATTTTCCCAAGCTGTATCACAATACACGATATTATCACGATTCTTTTTCACGTTGGTTTTTATGGTTATTTTTCAAGTTACTTGACAAAAACTAGACTCTCTGGGTTCCTTTTGGGAGGTCTAAATTGAACTTTACAAGTATGTAACTCTGACAGTATACAAATGAAAACAAATGGACCCTTACGGGTCCATTTGGTTTCATTTGTATACTGTCAGAGTTAAGTGGAGACCTTGACATTTTCTTTTTCTATAATTTTTATCCCACGATTTTGCAACCCATTTTCACCCAGTGCCTTGACATTTTAACGTTTGAGAACTACTGATTTAGACCAAAATGCAGGTTTAAATTGAATTCTGCAACGATTCTCTGTATTAACGATTAAAAAGGATTTTTTACAAGGCTCCCTCAATTGTATCACAATAATATTCGATACCTCTGAAAAGGCATATCGTGGAGACATTCTATCGTCTCAACGATAATTATCACCATATCGCCCACAGACTAGTCCACACCACAACATGAGACTCTTTACAAGTAAAAGGCCTGTATTATAAGTGAAAGTTCAGACATATTACTTGAGTAAAAGTAGGAAAGTATTCGCACCAAAACGCACTTACAGCACCAAAAACATTTAAGATACAGTATACAGCGTGTTGCGTTGTGAGCTTGTAGATCTGCTGTTCTCTCCGACAGAGCATTTATGAGGCTTTACCGTCTCAAGTACCGTCTGCCAAATACAGACAATCCAATTATATCGACAGAGGACACCGCCAGGCCAAGCCTCGGCCCTGTACGCAAAATTTGGGAGGAATTAAAAATAAACCAAAGAAGATTAATCTTCCTCAGTATAATACTGAGGGAATTACTGGCTAAAATAATGGCTCTGGATTTGTCTTGGGCCCGCTATGAGAGCTATAGCCTGAAAGTTTGTTTTTTATTGGATTTAGAGAGGTTGGGTATTTTATGTGTTCTTTTCTTTTAGGAAATTGAATTAATGGCATAAATAATGTCAATGTGCCCTGAAGGGGAGGACTAAAGCTAAGAATAAACGTAGAGTTTGGTATTGGGACTAGGAGTCAAATGCACTGAGCTAAAGAGAATGACCTCTGTTTGACAAGAGCATAATGATGTTGTGCAGCAAATATACCATCAAGGAAACAGCGCCAGTGGTGGCAGAAATACTTTCAAACATATTTGGGGTCATTTAAACGCCTGCTGCAGCAGGGGCATCAATTGGGTATGGCAGGGGTATGCAGCTGCAATACCCTGGGTCCAGGGGGGAAAATAAAAGTTACTTTATAAATGTAAATCCATGAATGTCTCTTTGTCTATCTGTGCTGGTTATTATGTTGTTAAATTACAGTAAAATAACTACACATGCAAAATGTTACAAAATTGACACTTTAACAAGGTATTTAACAAGGTATTCTCCCCATAACAAGGCTTATGGTATGACAAGGTATTCTCCCCATTTTGACAAGATGGTATATTCCCAGGTTCCGTAGGTCAGCTGCACAGGTGCAATTCATTATTGTTAATTGTGGCACGTTTACTAACCAAGTTTAGCTGCACTTGAACAACCATTCCAGGCTGCGATATCCAGCCTAAGAAACCGTAGAAACGGGGGGAAAAATAGAATGTACTTAAATAAATGTATCATGCCTGTTGCTAAGGTATGGCAACATGACTGGTGTCTTGCACGAGTGCGAAGGCACTCGTGCAAGACACCAGTCATGTTGCCATACCTTAGCTTTTTCTGAACTGACGCCACTGTACTGCAGGCTTTTGCACAAATACACAAATCCCCATGTACGTATGGACATAAAAGGGACATAGACAGACAGATAGAGATTTCCATATGTGCATCGGCATATAGAGACACAGACAGATGGGTACAAGGGGCCTCTCACAACGGGGTATTGCATAATCGGAGGGGCATGCCTTCCCAAAGGGCAACGTAAGTTATGATTTTGTACAACTTGTTGGACAAGGTCTACAACAGGGTTCCAGAATAGGCGGCCCGCGGGCCATTTGCGGCCCGCGGGGGGCTACTGTCTGGCCCACACCAACCCCAGTAATAATGGTGGTATAAGAGCAGCAACAACACTAGAATATCGTTGTTGTCGGGTGGAAATCTCGTATCTCCAAATTTGTACGTTCTTTCGCAAATCATACAAGGCCGTCGCACAAAAGTAGTGAAAACAGCAGATCTACAAGCACACAACGCCTCGCACCGCGAGACGTTGTGTGCTTGTAGATCAGCTGTTTTCACTAGTTTAAATCATTTACAAAAAAACGAACAGTTTTGGACATACAAGATTTTCACCCGACAACGACAATGTCGCTGGAGTAGTGGGAACGCCACCGTCGCCCCCTGCAATGTTGTGGCCCTCGGCTTGGTACCCTAGACATAATTCGGCCCTTGGGGAAAACTAATTGGGGAACCCTGGTCTACAACAACATTTTGGACTACCTCCAAACAGACAAGGCCTTATGCACTCTACATCCCCCTTTGGGATGTATAGTGGGGAAGTAGGGGATCACGGGGGACCCTGTAGGCTAGGAAACTCCTGTGTAGGCCGGCCAGTGTTTCTCAACCTTTTTTCTGCATTGGCACACTTTTCATGTCACAAGAATCCATTGGCACACCAACATAATACGGGGGTGTAAATAAACCTTGTATCTCCAAGTTTCAAATTTGTACGGTTCTTCGCTAAGTAAAGCCCTGCTTCATCATACAAGGCTGTCGCACAACAGTAGTGTTTTCACTAGTTTAGTAGTTTCAAGGGGCACACTTGACCCTTCTCAGGGGCAAACCAAAGGTCCCCAGGCACAGTGGTTGAGAAACACTGGGCTACACTGCCGCTGAGTCGCTGTTGACGTGTTGCTCAATGCGCTGGTTGACGCCATCAAGCGTGCATCCGTGTGTGGGAGCGACGAGCACGACAGCCTGTCAGTACCTATACTGCATTGGAGCGCTGAAGAATGTTGAAGCCAGTAAAAAAAAGAAATAGGCTTTTGTAGCTCGTCATGCAGTGACGAGTGGGATGACCTTTCTGGTTCAGCCACGATTTACTGTATGACACACACTTTAATACCTTTATTTTTTGTTCTTTATACCCCCCCCACCTTTATTTTTTCTATTATAGGCTATGTTGTTTTGTTAGCCTGCTTGGCTGTCTGCTTTGTCCATGCACCTTATGCTTTAAAAAGCATACAACATTGAAAAGAAATGCAGCCAAAGTGTGGGGCAGCAGTTTGAACAGCTTCATGTCGCCGGCTTCCATCGGAAACGACTTGTCTGTCGCTTTGTCACTGCTAGTGTGAAGAAGCATGACAAAAAAAAAACTCTTTTAACCATAAAATAACCATTTCTCTTGTGAGGACCGGGGGAAGATTGTCCTCACAACGTCTATTTCTCAAACTCTAGTGCACTTGTGGGGGGCATTTGGCCCAAAAATACAAGCGTGCGCACACACACGCACACACACACACACACACACACACACATGCGCGCTGCCGCACACACAGACGATCTAATAATTTATAGGAAAACGGCAACACTCGCCGGCCTCTCCTTTTTCTGCACTGAACCTTCAATCAATCTCGGCGCCGTGCGGGGGGCAATCCCTCCGTCATTAATGTCACGGTGACCCCGGTCAAAGCAATCTATGCCCCCCCCACCACCGATCATCACCGGCAGCACAAATCACCTCCGTCGCAGACGGATCGGCAGACGGACGCGTGTGGCAGCCATCAACACTCGTACTGTCCCCGCACCACTCGAGTTAAATAGCGCTGGCTGTCAGACTGGAAACCTTGTATCTCCATGTCTATGTTTGTTTTTTATTTGTTTGCTTTTGTATGCCCTACTAGCCTACTTCATCATGCAAGGGCACACAAAACGTTAAAAAATAGCCGATCTGCAAGTTCACGAACTTGTAGGTCAGCTGTTTTTGAACAAAAAAAAAGTGAATTGGTTAAGTGTGTCTATGGATTTCATAAATATTGAACCAATGAAAAGTATTAACAAAGGTTGCGACTAAATAATAACTTCACTGGAGTGTGTGTGCGCGCACGTTGCCCGATTAATAGTTTAACTCCTGCATCTTAAATGTGCTGTATTTAGAAGTAGTCATATTTCCCATTTCCTTCAAAATGTACAGTTTTGGACATAAAGTACAAGGTTTCTACCAGACAGTGATGATATATTTATGCTGTCTATGTTCTGGTGTGAGTGAGGGCTTGACGTGCTTGTCAGCGGAGAGGTGATGTATTATGTGAGCTGTTTGGGCAACGGAGGGGTGAAGTCATAGCCGGAATATGTTACGTTTGACGGATGCTTTGACAGGACAAGCACAAGGTAAGGTCCGATGTCCAAAGTTTTCATGGGGTGAGTAATCGATAGGAAAAAAATGAACTGTCCATCCCACAACCTTAATTAGAATCGCCCCGTGTGTGTGTGTGTGTGTTTCCATCTGTAACTCCACGTTCAGCAGTTGTTCAATTGTCTAAAAAACATAATACAAAAATCAATAACGCATGTACCTTGCCCAACATCAACTTTATCACCTTCAGATGTGTCTCTACTTCTCATAATCCCCAAATGTTTAAAATATTTTCCAAAATTTTGGCCTGTAGGCGGCTTTGTCCTGTGATGCGAATTACATCACAAATGGGCGTCACCAAGCAGCACACTCCCAGTCCGGGGGCACTTCCAGAGAGAGCAAAATCACAGTCTGTCTGCTTCACACCAAGGGGGACTAACAGGCACACACACAAAGGGGCCAGGCCCCTGCAGGGGGCTGTAGGCTAGTTTATCTTAAATATTTGCTCTGATTGTCCCTGGGACAAAATATTGAGGAGGGGGTCCGCACCCAAATACATATAATTCTGAGGGTCCTTGGTTTGAGCACCACATAGCACCAAACATAATAGGTTTTTCAGAAGACTGTTTTAGAAAACATGAAGACATTTGTAGAATCTGACTCAGGTCTCAATGGGTTAAGGTTTAAGCTGCAGATTCCACAATAAACACGGTAAATGTGTGTTTGTTTCTTTCTTTCATTCTCTTTCTTTCTTTCTTTCTTTCTTTCTTTCTTTCTTTGCTTCTGTCGCTTCATCCTTCATGCTGTCCACATTTTCTTGTCCATTCAAACAGAAAATGGCAGGTCTATGCCAGCAGGGTTTTGCCTATGGTTGTACAAGGCCCTCATTAAAAGCCACATTATATTGTAGTACAAGATGACTGCAGTAGATGAGTGCATAAGCTGCTGTAGCGTATATCAATACAGTGTACCAGATCAATACGCACTGGCTCCAGCAGCTGCACAGTCAGTGTTGCCAGTTTCTGCTGAGAGAAATAAGCAACCATGTCTATGAAAAACAAACCCAAAAAGAAAGGACCATAGGCCACATGAGCACATTAAACCTATATAATTTGGATATCTGAAAATGGTCTGTTATTTGAAAACAACGCAAATCTTGCTTTGTTTGTGGTCCTTGGCACAACATCTTATTTTCAGATTGGGCATCCATGGAAAAATACACAATTCCCAGATTAATGTATTTTTCTTGACATGAAAACATGAAAAAGAAGAAAAAAAAGTAGGAAGCTAGCCTGAAATAAGCAACTAAATACAGAGAACACATCTGTGGCTGTTCAAAAATAAACAAGCTTACAACATGTCACTTTATGCGCTGTGAGCTTTTTGTACATGTGCTTTTTTTTAATTTAAATCCTGAAGGTAAAATTCATATCATTTTGAGGGTCCTCGGCGCAAATAGGTTTGAGAACTACTGATTTAGACGGCATATAGAATCGACCCCAGGCCCCTTAAACCCCCAAATAACGCACGCAACCACCAATATTTACAAGGAACTTAACTTTTCAGAAAGAAAACCAAGACCAAAGTTGCTTGCAATAAGCAGACGTGGCAACACTTGTCCACAGAGCCTCTGATCTCTCCAGAGTGGGTGATACGGCTACGGGGACAATGATCTGTCAACAGAGCAGATCCAGCAGCCACCCAGGCAGTGGCGGAAAGAAACTAAGTACATTCCGTCGTTGTCGGGTGGTCAGGGGCGTCACAAGGGGTAGGAAAGTGGGACTGAGTTACCAGGGCCCAAGGTGGAGGGGCCCTAGTAACTTTAGCTATTGAAAAATAGCAGATATACAAGCTCACAGCGCGGCACCGAGTGCCGCGCTGCGAGCTTGTAGATCTGCTATTTTTGAAAAGTTGTGAAAATGTGTGAAAATCTTTGAATATAATTATGTATTTTTTAAGCGAACATTTCTAACTAAAATTTTGCTTCTGAGGGTCCCTGGAACTAAATATTTTGAGATCGGGGTCCGTGGCCAAATACATATCATCTTGGGGGTCCTTGACATAGGTTTCTTGCACACATTTTCACGATTTTTCAAAAATAGCAGATATACAAGCTCGCACAGGGCCGCGGGAACTAATTTGAGGCAGGAGGGGCTGTCGATCGTGTCACGCACGCTTCGCGCGCGTGCGTGACACGATCCCCGCGCGCGAAAAATTGCGGTTATTTGCGGATTTTAATTGTGTTTTATAACCTTTTTTGCATGTTTTATTCGGGTTTCCGCGGTTTATTTTTTAGCTAAATGTAACACAATTGGGAACTGCACACTAAACTTTCCCTTTGCCTCTCCAAACGGGCTGTGGACAGTGCGGAGACATATAAAAAATGCGCACACAGTGGCCATATGCCACTGATCTGATTGCAGCCAGCAGGATATTATTAGATGCTATATTGTCCGCCGCATCGGTCCAGACCCCAGTGTTAGGAAACAGCTGGTCAACTTCTGGTACACCATAGCCATTAGCCACTAGCTAGCCCAAACATTAGCCTAGCCAGGCAGCACAGCAGCATAACATAGCATTCATCATTACAAGTCTTTAGCCACGACTCACCAGTGAGGACGCCAGGGCTAGCAGAGGGCGATGTGTAATGCCTTCATAGCCTAGGTTGTGTTGTCTTGGTGTTCTGTATATTCCTTTTATGCCCGTATTGTTATAATTCACCCGATACGTCCATGACGCATATGTTACGCACGGAGAGACAGACGCTTAGACAAGTTAAAAGGGAAGTCCTTTGAAAGCCATTTCCTGTCTAAACAGTGCCCAGAAGCACATTTCAAAACAAGAGCCTTTCTTTTTTTTTTTGTCTATACAATCGATCATTCAACACATGTTTATTTTGAAATTGTACTGGAAATAGAAGTAGCCAATAGCTCCTACTTCACGCCACTGATGTCAGAGCCTCTACTTGCCGATCGGCAATATTTTTCCCCCAACCCCCCTTTAGGGGGTGCGGTGGGGGGTGCGGTGGGACGTGGGGGAGGGGGTGCGGCCGCACCCCCAGCACCCCTACTTCCCTCGGCACTGAGCTCGCAGCGCGGCACTCGGTGCCGCGCTGTGAGCTTGTATATCTGCTATTTTTTCAATTGTTAACATTCATGGGGGGCCCGCAGTGAATCCTTGTACCCAGGGCCCAGAATTTGGTGTGACGTCGTTGTCGGTGGTAACCTTGTATGTCCAAAACCTTCCTTTTTTTGTTATTATTTTAAAAACGATAAAAATTCGTGAAAAAACGGAAGCTAAAATAAAAATAATGTTTCGAAAATATTTTATAAAAATAATTAAGCTTCATTATGTGTTTCTTTTCAAAAATGACCACAAAAAGCGTAAAATAATGATAAAATAAACATTTGGGGCGTTGTCAGGCTGACTTTGTTTACATCCATCCCTCTTCTATTCTTTATGGATTCCATATAAAAGAATAGAAGAGGGATGTAAACAAAGTCAGCCCGACAACGGCCAAAATGAAAAAGTTGACTATAGCTCCTTTAAGTAGGTCTAAAACATGAGAGTACTTTTTTCCACCACCGCACCCAGGCACGTGAAATGATCTGCTTTAACAACCAGGGATCTGCAGGCAGGCAATCATTTGTGAAGGGATAAAAAGCGTAGGAAGCAGATGAGAGGTCTTTTCAGACATCTGATCTGATCTACCTTCATATCAGTCACAATGTATCATATCGTCGTTGTCGGGTGGAAACCTTGTATGTCCAAAACCGTTCATTTTGTATTTATCATTTAAAAAATGAACTAAACTAGTGAAAACAGCCGATCTACAAGCACACAACGCCTCGCACCGCGAGGTGTTGTGTGCTTGTAGATCTGCTGTTTTCACTACTTTTGTGTGACAGCCTTGTATGATGAAGCAGGGCTTTACTTTACGAAAAAACACAAATTTGGAACTTGGAGATACGAGGTTTATGCACGACAACGACAATATATAATAGTGACAAATCACACGCACCGCTATTTCCCTACTTTTGATAACACTCTAGTCTTGTACGATAAAGAAGGGCTTTGTTTTGTGAAAGAAATCATAGAAATAATGAAGATACAAGGTTTCTGCCCGACAGCGACAATATGAACCATGATCGCAGGGATTTTCCAGTGGTTAGAAGATGGTAGATTGTGATGATCCTGTGTGAGGAGTGGGGTTTTCTAATAGCATTAGTGTGTGCGTGCGTGCGTGCGTGACTACATGACGTTACTGTACGGTACATGTACACCTGTGTGTAAGGGCTGCCACATGCACACGCATTATGCACATGGGTATTCACAAGGAAGGACCTTAATCCATCAATCCCGCCTCGCAGCCATAGTGACAAGCAGTCCGAAACAAATCCAAACCCAACTCCAGCCCATATCCCATGGGGTGCACTGATTGCAACACTGCAGGCTGACAGTGGAAGTGTGGTGTGTGTGTGTGTGTGTGTGTGTGTGTGTGTGTGTGTGTGTGTGTGTGTGTGTGTGTGTGTGTGTGTGTGTGTGTGTGTGTGTGTGTGTGTGTGTGTGTGTGTGTGTGTGTGTGTGTGTGTGTGTGCGTGCGTGTGTGCATGTGTGCATGAGTGGGTGGGGAGATAAGTGTAAAATCACCTTGCCCAAGGGTAAGGCACAGCACAGATCAATATCCTTGAGAATTGATGCCAGACGGTGACGAGTGCTGCACGTACACACGACTACTGTGTGTCTGCACCGCAGTGACCCATGAAGCCATATTTATACATGCCTGCGCGTCGATGTTGAAAATAGCAGCGGGCTAGTGATCTACAAGCCCACAGTAGATCAGCTATTGTTGTGCACCACGTCGGCGCGCAACTAAGTATAAATGTCACAGCAACGAACACCAGCCTCGCTCTGTTGGCTTCAAACAGCCGCTCAAGACCCAATCCCAGCAGGGACAGGGCTCTCGAGATAAGAAGATTTCTAGATCGGCTATTTTGATGGGATTGGCTCCCGAGGGAAAATTTCTCTTTTGAGTCTCGGGCTAAAAAAAGAAAGAGAAAAAAAAGAAAGAAAGGGAAAACGGCTGTTTTCACTAGTTTAACTCATTTTTAAAATGAAAAACGAACGGTTTTGGACATACAGGGTTTTCACCCGACAACGACGATATCATGTATAAGAGATGGGTGAATAAATACAAGGATGATTTGGGTCCTGAGTGCATTGGATTCCATTCGGAGTCTCCTCATCCGGCATGCAGCACCAGGGTGAACCACACACAGGAGTAATTGTCTGGGTGAGCGCGTTGGCGCTTCAATTATGAGACTGGAAAAGTGAAGATAATAGGCCTTATCAAGGTATTAAAACCCATTTAGAACGGGTACACATTATGGTGTATCGTTATGCTTTATCTATTGAAAAATAGCAGATATACAAGCTCACAGCGCGGCACCGAGTGCCACGCTGCAAGCTTGTAGATCTGCTATTTTTGAAAAATCGTGAAAATTAGAATTTTTACCCGATTCTATAAGTGTCTTTTGAATCCTTAAAGATTTTTTGAAAAACCTTATGTTTCTATATGTCAGCAATCTGGCCAGCCATCGTCAAAGAAAAGGTCCTTTTCACTTAACTGGAGCTCAGTTAGTCTGTTCTTGAGAGACTACTATGTCAGTGGTTCTCAAACCTTTTCATGTCAAGGACCCCCAAAATGATATATTTGGCCACGGACCCCCATCTCAAAATATTTAGTTCAAGGGACCCCCCAGAAGCAAAATTTGAGTTACAAACGTTCGCTTTGAAAATACATATTCAAAGATTTGCACACATTTTCACGACTTTTTCAAAAATAGCAGATCTACAAGCTTGCAGCGCGGCACTCTGTGCCGCACTGGTTAAAACATTCAATAATTCTAGGCCTAAATGGGTTAACGCTACACCAGCAGGCATAGTTAGAAATCCTACAGGGTATATCATTTTCAGTACCGTCCAAAATATAGACATTTGAATATTGTCAAATATAACTTGATCTTCAGATTACTTCCTTTTAATACAAACGCAGCAGTGGACCCCTACGGGGTCCGTAACTCAAGAGTGTACAAAATGGAACCAAATGGACCCTTACAGGTCCGTAACTCAGAGAGTGTACACTCTCAGAGTTAAGTAATCACTGAGGATTCTATTGATTGGGGTTCCAGTTTGATTGAATACTTTATTGACAGTACAGGTAGTACAGTCAAAGGTTATGCTAAAAGGATAACATAAAAACAGAAGGGGGCTTGTTTCCATTGAGGTCATTGTACTACAGATCGGCTATTTTCAAAATGTTCGCCTCTTTCTCAGGTAGCCTAATATTTTGCAATTTGTCCAAAGTTTGATTCCTTTTTTTTCCATTGTATAGTTTATTGAATACTTTTGACGCATTTTTTGCGGTGTTAAAAAGGTCTACAAAGTCCTTAGACAAATCTTTAGAGATGTGAAGATAACCTGCGTACAGTATTATACACTGATACAGTATATTGGTTTGTTTACCGTTGTTGAGTGAGAAATCAATTAAGCTAATCGTCTTGGGACCACAAAGAAAATCTGGGACTCCCCATAGGTATCCCAAACCACAGGTTGAGAACCCGTTTATTATTGTATCCATCTGTCAGTCTGTTACACACACACACACACACACACACGTACACACACATGCGCATGCGCATGCACACACACACACACACACACACACACACACACACACACACACACACACACACACACACACACACACACACACACACACACACACACACACACACACACACACACACACACACACACACACACACACACACACACACACACACACACACACACACACACACACACACACCATCTCTGTTCATACAGCACTGATGTGTCCCTATTGCCATGGAAACTAGCGTTATCAGGTCAAGGTATGCTGAATCTGTGGAATCTTATTCATTATTCTATGGACCAATGCTGCTCAAAGTGGGGTTCAGGGGGTCCCCCAGCTACAATGAGTTAATAATGGCATCAAGCAACATTCGATTCTGTGTCAAAACATATTTCAAAACCAATATACAATATATATAATTACAAGCTCACAACGTGTCAATGTAGAAAAAAAATCACACCCAATGTGAAGTGAGCAGTGGTCGTGCTTGCATGACGTCTTCAGACTAGGATTTGAGTCTAGGATGTACAGGCTATGCTACACACACACACGTTTTGCTATGGCAAAATGCTGAGGAAAAAGGCTACAGACACACGCACAGCCACTCTATGGAGCCGCTCAAAAAAGGCAAGAAGTTTAGGGATAAGAGGTAAAAATAGGGCCCTCTGTTACAATAAAAGTCCCGAATAAAGGTATTGCCATCAAAAAATCCTCAAAAAGTACTCATTATACATACTGCAATGTCCCATTTCAGCTTGTAGGTCTGCTATTTATAAATGGCTGAAATGTTATAGGGTTGAAGTGGTTAATGTATGTTTTGTAATAATCTACAAAGTAGTAACTCATGTTTTCAAATAAATGTAGCGGAGTAAAAGTATAGAGTATAAAAGTATTGGAAATACTCCAGTAAAGGACAAATCCCTCAAAATTGTACCTATACAGTACTCAAGTAAATGTACTTTACACCACTGTGTGTGGATGGCATGTGGATGGCATGTTCCCATGCTAATTCATCCACACACCAAACAAGTGTCTGACACCGAGATCACTGTACGCCACATCCAAGGGAACAGGGGACATGCTTTTCTAGGTGGACAGATGCCATATCCTCCCACCACCCGCATCATATTTATGGCCCTGCGGCAGCTGTCATAAAAACTCCCATCTCTGTCCTTGTGCACCCCGGAATCCACTGATGTGTTTGATGGACGCCGGCCTCTCGCTTGGATATTATCCTATTTGGAACGGGTACACATTATTGCGTATCATTATTTTATGCTTTAACTATTGAAAAATAGCAGATCTACAAGCTCACAGCCGCGCTGCGAGCTTGTAGATCTGCTATTTTTGAAAAATCATGAAAATTTGAATTTTGACCCGATTCTATAAGACGTGTCTTTTGAATCCTTCTAAGGTTTTTTGAAAAAAAAAAACTATGTTTCTATGTCAGCAATCTGGCCAGCCATCGTCAAAGAAAAGGTCCTTTTCACTCAACTGGAGCTCAGTTGGTCTGTTCTTGAGAGACTACTATGTCAGTGGTTCTCAAACCTTTTCATGTGAAGGACCCCCAAAATGACATGCATTTGGCCACGGACCCCCCCCCATCTCAAAATATCTAGTTCCAGGGACCACCCAGAAGCAAAATCGGAGTTACAAACGTTTGCTTTGAAAATACATATATTCAAAGATTTGCACACATTTTCACGACTTTTTCAAAAATAGCAGATCTACAAGCTCGCAGCGCGGCACTTGGTGCCGCGCTGTGAGCTTGTGTATCTGCTATTTTTCACTGGTTAAAGCATTCAATAATTCTAGGCCTAAGCGGGTTATTTGGCTCGTTTTTCATCTTTTCCCTCGTTGCTCCCTGGACATTGTAAAAACATATTCTGTGTGTGCGTGTGTGCGTGTGTGCGTGCGTGCGTGCGTGCGTGTACACTTGGATTACTATACTCGTGAGTCGTGAGGGTCACTTGTCCCCACACCCACAGGTATACCTAGGGCCTAGGGCTAGGCTATAGTAGAACTGGACAAACAGACATTGTGAGGGACCATTTACCTGGTCTTCAGGTCTGTGCTGAATCAGTGGAATGCATGCATTATTCTATGGATCATAATTTTCAAATTAAAAACCAAAAGTAGGCATATAACTGCATTACCGACACGCATCATTGTAGGCTAGACCACTAGCTGCTTCCCAAACAGTGAGTCGGGACCCATATGTGGGTCACGAGTAAATATCCCTTACATTTTGTTTCCTACATTTTGTTTTAAATTATTATTGTTTCAAAAGATTTTCAATAAAATCACAAAAATGTTCAAAATAAATTCAAAATACCAGATCTACAAGCTCACAACATGTTGCATTGTGACGTGTTTATGAGCTTGTAGATCTGCCATTTTCACAAGTTTGGTTCCCGGGGAGACGTCACATTAATTTTTTGGGCCTCGAGCTATAACCGCTTGGGAACCACTGGGTCAGACAATGTCAAACAACAATGTTGCTTTGACGTGCTGTGATGCGCTGTGAGCTCGCAGATCGGCTATTATCGGCTTTACGGTTAGGGTTAGAAATGGCAATAATATGAGAAAAAAAAATGCTTTCCTAAATTGTTTTGAAAATGTCCTCACAAGTATATTAAACAACGTGTGTGTGTGTGCGTGCGTGCGTGCGTGCGTGCGTGCGTGCGTGCGTGCGTGCGTCTGCGTGCGTGCGTGCGTGCGTGTGTGTGTGTGTGTACGTGCGTGTGTCTGTCTGTCTGTGTGCGTGCTTGCAGTGCATGCGTGCGCGTGTGTGTGTGTGTGTGTGTGTGTGTGTGTGTGTGTGTGTGTGTGTGTGTGTGTGTGTGTGTGTGTGTGTGTGTGTGTGTGTGTGTGTGTGTGTGTGTGTGTGTGTGTGTGTGTGACGCACAACGCCAGAAGGCTCCTGTCCCGTAATATTTCACACTGAACAAAGTGCCTTGAGGGGTGATGAGTGTCTTTCCCTTGTTCCCTTGATGCCGTTTGATTGAGGGACAGTTAAAATAACCACAGAGGCCCTCCTGGGCCGGGGAGGCACTTCATAAAGTGACAGATGTTTGTGCCGGGGAAGGATAAATAAATAAATAAGAACATGTCTGAACAACCCTTGTGAGGGGTAACCTCTGCACAGAGTCAGACGAGGCGAAACGCCGCCTCCGGCATTCTTTTAGCGGCATTCAAATGTGTCAAAGCCTCTCAACGCCTCTCCTGCAGGTGGTGGTTGGAATGTAACCGAGTACATTTCGTCGTTGTCGGGTGGAAACCTTGTATGTCCAAAACCGTTCGTTTTGTATTTGTGTTTAAAAAAATGATTCTAAACAGCCGATCTACAAGCACACAACGCCTCGCACCGCGAGGCGTTGTGTACTTGGCGTTGTGTACTTGTAGATCGGCTGTTTTCACTAGTTTTGTGCGACAGCCTTGTAAGATGAAACAGGGCTTTAATTTGCAAAAAAAAAAATTACACATTTGAAACTTGGAGATACAAGGTTTCTGCCCGATAGTGAGAATTTACAACGCCTCGCACCGCGAGGCGTTGTGTGCTTCTAGATTGGCTGTTTTCACTAGTTTTGTGCGACAGCCTTGTAAGATGAAGCAGGGCTTTACTGCAGGGCTTTACTTTGCGAAAAAACGTACACATTTGAAACTTGGAAATATGAGGTTTCTGCCCGATAGTGATGATTTACTGGACTGTTCTAACCACTCGAACCCCATATAGGGCTGAGCGCTGCTGAGCGGAGCCACTCAGGGCTCTATAGCGGTGTCTTTTCTGTTTTCCGTTATTGTGGAGAAAGCTGCGCAGAAAATAGCCGGCTAAGTTCTGTGAAAGCTTTCTCCATAATATTTTGAGGTACCTTTTACTTCACTTGAGTAGGTCTATGTAAATGTTTTGATACTTTATCCTTCTACGCTACTACATCTCAGAGGCAAATACTGTACCCTTTATGTCACAACAAAGTTGACATCTTTAACTAATCGTGTTGCAGAACTAGATTATTAATAAAACATGCATTAACACCTTACACTGCACAGATGTAGGTTCAGTCAAATTATGTGTGTTTAAATGAGAAAAACAGCCTGAAATGTCACGTTTCAGGCTATGTTTTTACTGGCCCACAAACACTATTCGTGTACCATTTTACTTATGCATTAAGCCATACACCTACAGCTATTCGAAACTAGACGATCAACAACCTCCCAACGCGTCAGTTACGTGATGTGCTGTGAGCTTGCAGGTCGCGTAATTGATGCCAATGGTTTAGTAATTTTACTCAAATATTTCTACATTGTGGCATTGCTACTTATATCGTAGTACTTCTTCCCACGACTCTCCTCAGCCGTGGTGTAAAGTAATTTACTAATTTACTCAAGTACTGTACTTACAGAAAGTTACATTTTGAGGTATATTTTACATTAGTTCCAGTTTTAGGTACTTTTACTTCTACTCCTGTCCATCTCAGAGGCAAATATTACTTTGTAGATTTTGTTTATTATTACAAAACATACTGTACATTAACCACTTCAGATCTACAAGCTCACAATGCGATGTGACGCATCGTGAGCTTGTAGATCTGCTATTTTTAAAATATTTGTATACACTGGAAAACTTGCAATGCAATTTGGCCCTGGGGTCAACAAAGGGAAAAGGTTGCTATAGCAATCCCCACGCGGCATGTCACGTGACTGATGGCCCCATCGACCACTATAGGCGCACAATCGACAAAAGGTGCGAATTGAAAGGAGGTAATCACAGGACATCGGTATAAGGCCATTCTAGCGGCTCGCACCCGAGAGACAAAACACATGGGGGCGAAACGGAATGGAGGGCGGTTCTGGGAAGGGGGAGACAATCAGAGTTGTTGTCATTACCCCCCCCCCCCCCCCCTCCTGTGTTATCAATCTGATATGTGGGGCCAGGACCCCGCCAGCGGAGACCATCAGCCTGAAGTACTTGTGGGGGCGTTGTTTTTTTTTTCCTGGGCTTTTGCTTTAAACCCATCTAGGCCTGTGAATATTGAATGCTTTCACTATTGAAAAATAGCAGATATACAAGCTCACAGCGCGGCACCGAGTACCGCGCTGCGAGCTTGTAGATCTGCTATTTTTGAAAAAGTCGTGAAAATGTGTGCAAATATTTGAATATATGTGTTTTTAAAGCGGAACGTTTGTAACTAAAATTTTGCTTCTGGGGGGGTCCCTGGAACTAGATATTTTGAGATGCGGGTCCGTGGCCAAATAAATAACATTTTAGGGGTCCTTCACATGAAAAGGTTTGAGAACCACTGACACAGTAGTCTCTCAAGAACAGACTAACTGAGCTCCAGTTAAGTGAAAAGGACCTTTTCTTTGACGATGGCTATAGCCAGATTGCTGACATAGAAACATAGGTTTTTTCAAAAAATCTTAGAAGGATTCAAAAGACACTTATAGAATCGGGTCAAAATTCTAATTTTCACGATTTTTCAAAAATAGCAGATCCACAAGCTCGCAGCGCGGCACTCGGTGCCGCGCTGTGAGCTTGTAGATCTGCTATTTTTCAATAGTCAAAGCATAAAATAATGATACACAATAACGACGTGTACCCGTTCTAAATGCTTTATTCATATAGTAATCACTTCCAACCCCCGCTGTCTCTCACTCTCGCTCACTGTCTCTCTAGCTCTCTTCCAGCATTCCCTCTCCCCTCCTCCTTCCGCGCGCTTCGCCGCCGCCGCCAAACCCCCAGACACCACCCCCAAAGCTGTCTCACTGTGTCCAATGCATGGGTGCTTCTCAAAACGTTTTCATGTCCTGGATCCGCAAAGTCTTATATTTGGCCAACAGAACCCAAAGGGTTGTGTGCCAGGGAGCGCCCACAAGAGAAGATTCTAATAATTCAAGCCTTTTACCAAATGTTTCAAACATAGCCGATCTACAATTACCCCAGCCAGCACGGTCAGGACCTGGACCAATCAGTGACGTCTCGATTGGGGCCAGATCAAGTCAAACCATGACTAGTCAGATCTGGCCTAGAATATCTCACCTGATTTCAACCAACATAAATCCTGCCCAGGTAAACGCACGTCTTGGATTAATCAGAGAGGGTCCGATCGAGGACAGATAAATATCATAACTAGTCAGATATGTCCCAGAATATAACCTTACATGCTCATAGTTCAACTAACATTACAAACAATAGCAATAATCCTATAGTCCAAATGACGTCCTGGTAATGACGTCAAGATCATCCCCATATGGGCTGTGATCTGGCCTAGTTTTGAACGTCACCGGAGTCACCGGAGGACGTTATTCTAATGTCATCATGACGTCATTTGGCTTGCAGGGACACAATGAATTGCATCGCGTCCCACTGTGAGCTTATTGTAGATTGGGCCAAAATATTAATGTATAGGCTTAAAGTGGTTAAAGGAGTAGTTCACCCCAAAAATGACTTATTTTCTGTCAATGACACACCCCATGAAGCCTTGAATTCATGGAGATTTTTTTTTTTTTTTTTTCATTCCTATTTTCCCAATCATTTGATGACTGGGTGATCGTCCAATAGGAGACACATTAGGATTGAGTTTATTACCAGAGACTCCGTTGTTTTTCATTTAAACTACTCATTTAAACAGATTTTGATGCTTTACCGGGGACCCCTTGGAAATTCCCCGGGCCGCAGGTTTTAGAACCAGCGCCATACATTACAGAATTACACTGTGTCCTCTTTTCTGTGTGTGTTTCTCCTGACACTGGCTTTTTTTTCTCCGAGGTGTTTTGGGGACTGGGGGTGAGGCAGCAGGACAACGGTTCATTTGTAATTTCATTGCGAGCGGCAGGGGGAAAAAATGCCACCTAAGCGCCCATCCAGTGATTAAGGCCATATTGACAGCTGAATTAATTCCTGATTGGTTGGCACAAGAGCGGCCCAGTTCACCCCGCCTCCCCAGACAGAAAGTAATTCCACCTAAAGATTTTTCTCTCCTTTATTTTCGCAACCCATTCTCCCTCACCAATGAATCCTTTCTTCTTGTTCTTCTATTTCTCTCTCTCTCTCTCTCTCTTCGTGGGGGTGGGGTCTGGGGGGCAGAAGTTCAGGCTGGGGGCGATAGGATTTCGAATCAATATCACGATTATTTCAAACATTTGCCTCTCGATTAGGATTAATGAAAAATATTACATATTAAGAAGTGGAAATAACAGATCTACAAGCTGTGTCAGATTGTGAGCTTGTAGATTGGCCATTTTAGCAAATTTTAACATTGCACAATAGATAATAGATTTAGATTTTTTTCATGTCCATATACAGTATATTTATACTGTGTATATATAACTGTATATCCTTTAATTCACTTCTGAATATGTTTAGAAAAGATGTCTTGTTTATAACCTTCCTTTTCTTTAAGCTTTTAGCCATTAGACTTTCTATTTGCATCCTTTTACATTTGGATTAGTTGTCCTTGCTTTTAGCTAATTAATCTGTGATGTTTCTGTGCAGCTTTTCGTGACATCTGTTTAGAAAGGTGCTATATAAATACAGTTATTATGTAAGACTTTCGTGACTCTTTCTGCTTTACTGAACAATGGCATCTGGCGAGAAGACAGTCTCTCAAAGATCATCAGCAATCATGTCTTGTGTATATATATATATATATATATATACACATACCGGTATATATACTGATTGTTAACCTCCATGAGCCAGCTTAAGTGGGTTATTGGCTCTGGCCCTATACCAGAAGGGCACTGAAGGTTGAGTCCCATACTTCCACATGCGTCTTACAGAGATACCGAGGCAAGCGTATTTAATAACATTTTACGGCCTCAGCCGGCGTGAACCGCAGTCGCCCCGGCCACAGACAGTGTTAACACCTTGTCATTCACACCAACGCTGAATGCCACTGCGGGGACACGAGATACCGACGAGCACGCCGTCCATGTCGGGGAACAGAAAATGATGACTCCCCCCCCCCCCCCCCTCGCCCCTCCCGGTCCACGCTGGTAATGATAACACTGGGTATGCGGGGCAGGCAAGAGGGCCGCGGATAGAGAGCTGTCAGAGAGGGGCTGCCAGCTGCCATCAGTCGAGGAGATGGAGAAATGCCAGGGTTGTCTAATGCCACCAGCATGCCACTCTTCACCTGACAGCTTCCAGTGCTGGGCTTGAGGGCTATAGTCAAGAGGGGGAGAATTAATAATAAGAATGGGGCAAGCTTTGGGTATTTTAAGACCCAGAGTGTCGAGGTATAGCGGTTGTAAGTCTACATATACTCAGTATACTCAAATTTACTCAATTTGAGTAAAAGTGTTGTGACATCAAAATATGGAAATACTGAATGTATTCAAAATGTTTAAATGACAAAAGTATGGTTGTCATTATTTCTATAACCCTATTTTTGAATACCCAAAAGAGGCTATGAAATAGGGCTTACGTGTGTGTTTTGTAATACTCCAAATCCAAGTAACTAGAAACTAATGGCAAGCTGTCAAATAATTATAGCAGAGTAAAACATTTATGAAGGTACTTGCGTGTGAGATATAGTGGTTTAGAACTATAAAGTATCAAAAAATGGAAAAACTACCTCAACATGTTGAGTAAATTTAGGTCTACCTAGTCACTTTCCACCCTCGTCAGGTACTGTAGTCGTTGCAAGCAAACAGCAGAGGCTTAAACGCTGCATGTCCCCAGGAAAACCACATCCAACAGCCATGAAACGTAGAACCAGTGTTGTGTAAGAATACAGCATATTGAAATGTACCATGTGATTTGTACAGTAGATGTGTGTGTGTGTGTGTGCGTGCGTTTGTGTGCGAGATTAGATAAACCAGGCTTTTTGTCCGGTGGGGTTACACGCATACTGTACACGCAAATTCATGCACATGCACGTCATGCAGGTTTGTATTACTATACAATACCTGTAAGGATATCAATGTCAATATAACCTAACCATAAAGCCAAAAAAAACAAGCTTGTTCAGTAGATCTGTTATTTTCGCTGTATGACACAAGGCTATATTATATCAGGCACAATTCCAACCCCAAAACCTAACCTCTAAATGCCTAATCCTAGCCCCAATCCCAACAATTGTTTTAACTAGAAGCTTGGCCGTAGGCAAAGGTCTTAGCTATCTGTGTGCGAAATTTGGAGTCTGTATAAAACCAACCATGTGCTGTCAGGGCTCTTTCGTGCGATTGGCCCAATTAGGCCTCGGCTTTAATTAGTAGTCAGGACAGGATAATAATAATAAAATGTAAAAAATACTATCAAACAACATTTTTTCTCTTGGGAGGATCAGGCCAATTGTCTTCACAAAGTCTATTTCTCAAATTGTGGGGACCTTTTACCCTCACAAGCATAATAATACAAGTGCACGCACGCACGCACGCACACACGCATGTCTGATTCAAATCAACACGCTCACATGTGCAGACGTTATGATATTGATACTATTCCGAAACGCCATACACGCACAACTAACACACACACACACACATACACGCTTTATCTGTTGTGAAACAGCTTGACATTCCCAGTTTGCAGGCTGTCATTTTCCATTTAGCTGCTGCTATTACGTGGGCTGGCTGAGAGTACATGATGTGTCCTTTTACTGTTGTGGTGGAGTCATTGAACCTGCTGCTCACACAGTCTTAGAGAGACGGGAGAATGCTGCGCCGTAGAGTAGAGTAGTCTCTTAACACTGGCATCCATTTCCATTTCCATTTCAGAAACCTCTTATCTCCATTTTGTCGTTGTCCGGTGGAAACCTTGTATGTCCAAAACCTTCCTTTTTATTATTATTATTTTAAAAAAAATAGACGATCTACAAGCACACAACGCCTTGCATCACGAGGTGTTGTGGGCTTGTAGATCTGCTATTTTCACTACTTTTGTGAGACACTTTTGTATGATGAAGTAGCCAGCTTTAATTTACCAAAAACATACACATTTGAAACTTGGAGATACAAGGTTTCTGCCTGACAGTGACGATATTCTAACTGTTTGTGTTGTTTGTAAATGAACACCCAGCTTGAGCACACTACTGGCGTCACACAAAAGCGGCACATCTACAAGCTCAAGATGAGCTTGCTGGGAGGACAGCCAAAATAGCCGATCTACAAGCTCAGAACGTGTCACACAACGCGATGCATTGACAGAAAAGGCACAGAGCCAACACATGTCCATTTGACCAAGTCTATAGTGTTTACTGCATGTTTTTTTTGTGAGGGTACCTCCTAGGGGACACGGGGAGAACATGCAAACTCCACACAGAAAGGCCCTTTCACCAACCCCACCTAGGGTGTGGGTGCTAATGACGCTGAGGAGAGAACCACGGTTCTAAACCAATGTATATGTCACCGCTAGATCGAGAAACAGTTAGATCGATAACCGGAGCGCTCGTCGTGTGGCGCGGGGCGGAACAAGTGGTCGTTTTGATCCACAACAACGACAACGTTGCGTCGACAGGAATGATAGCGCCTCACCCCGCGGAGGTTAGGGTTAGGGTTAGGCATAGTTTTACTGAGGTTAAGGTTAGGGTTAGAGTTAGGCATAGTAAGCTAATGGCTAAACACAGCTGAGCCAGGCTAGTAGATAAACAAAGAAAGAGGGGGTCGCAAACGAGTGACGTCAGCGACTACACAAGTGAACGGCTGTTGTCGCCATCTCATGGTCAATATGCAGAATTACACAGGTGCGCTGATAAGAGACTATCAAAGTGAATTGATCCAGGGGTAGGGGTGTGTGGTGAACGACAAAACGAGTGCTCTTACCACGATCTAACTGAGTATACCCAATCTAACTGTAAGATATATATTTAATGGGTTAACAGTGAAGCGGTTATGGATTATTTTGACAGACATACTGAACTGTGTTTGAGGACAAAATTTAAATGATATTTTCCTCAAACGCTCCTACAGCCTCTAACCATGAGTGGGCACTCATTTGAAAAGGAAATAAAAAAAGCTGATATATAATCAGAAAGCATCTTGCAGCTTTGAACAAACTCTAAACAAACAAAAAAACACTCTTCAAGTCTTGGTAAACATTGCCACATGTCAACAGATGCTTCAAAAGACCTTTCGTGAACTACTTTCATAATTCATCGAGTGCTCATCGAGCGTGAAATGATGTATCATCAATTATGTATCATCTGAGCTCAGTGTTTCTAAAAGTGTGGTCCAGGGACCCTCGGGGAACCTTAAGGGGGTTCCAAATACACCCTTACAGGTGTGTATCTATGAGAGTGGACTACCTTGAACATTTTAAAAAGTTTGAGAACCACTGACCCGTATATAAATTCCACAAATCTGGCTGGCTCGTAGCCCATGTGTATGTGTGCTGTTTGCATTATCTTTAGAACCGCTCAACCACTCAACTCTACATTTAGTGTTATCCTGACTGAAGTTTGCAGAATGGCTGCCTAACTTTCCCTCTCAGTGAATAATGAGTGTGCTTGGTAGGTGCAATGAGGCTGGTCCGGCGCATGAGTGCTTCCCCAGAAGCGGCTCGCTCCGAGGCGTCACGTGGGTGCGGGCCTGCACTCCTTCTACACAAAGTACTCAACCAGGAATGTTAAATGGAGTTAGTGCAGTCCTTGACCGCCTTGCAGAGGGACTACATTATATCTAGCCTATCCACGAGTTTCCTACGCCCCATAGTGCATTGCGCAAACGTCTGCACAGAGGTTCCGCCGCCGATTTACAAGCTCACAACGGGTTGCATCTGCGACGCGACGTGAGCTTGTATGTCTGCTGTTAAACCCGGAAGTTTGGTCCTGATAGTCTCCAGTAAACTCCCGCAGAAACTTGTGGATAGCCTACTGTACTAGGGCATTCACGAATAGTGATTTTTAGTATTCTAATTATTCGACCTCAAAGTATTCGAATAGTCGAATATTCGACAGGACTGGCCAAACTGTCAAATATTAAGTAAGCAAGAGGCAAACATTGTGAAAATAGCAGCTCTACATGCTCATGTACTGTAGATCTGCTATTTTCACAATATTTATCTGCGTAACCGAGTCACATTAAATGTAATACCTACAATTCCAAGTGCTTGTCAGGGTGGGGGTCCCCAGTTCAAATATGTTTATTTTGGGGGTCACAGCCTAAAAAGGTTTGAGAACCCCTGGTATAGAGCATTAACAAATTCATCCACCAGGGGCATTGACAACTCATTCTTATGACTTCCTATCTAGCCAAGCCAGACCTGCCAACCCTGGCAAATTTTTTTGAGTACTCATGCGCGGGCACGCGGTGCAATTTTTGTTGTTTTCCCGCACAAAACAGCGTATATTTTGGGGGGTTCCATGCACCTTTTTGGGTGGGACCTTTACCAGTTGTTAACGAAATTTCACACCAGAAAGGTAGCACATTGCATGTCTTGACTTACACTAGTAATAATGGAGGCAAGATGTTATAACAACCTTTTAAATAAAAATGCCATTTGGTCCTGAGAAAAAGTAGGCTAGTATTAGGCAATACAATAATGTTGCATTAGCAATTCTGTTGACAAATCTTCAATAAAATATACTAACTGCCCTTGCTCAGAGTTAGTTAACAATAGACTAGCAAAACAGTCTATCACCAGTGACTATATGAATGAACATACATCAATATAATCATGTTATTCAAATTGCAAAATAGCTTTTCATTGTCAAGTAGGCTATTTACATAAACCTTGTTAATTGAGCAGCCTAAATAAATCCACATTTCTGTGCATGATTTGCATCATGAAGTTGAAAGTATTCAACTCATGTAGGTTTCTATTCCATCCATTAATTGATATAATAGGCCTACAACATTGTGTATAGATCACATACAGCCTAGTCTGTATATTCATTCATATAGGCTGCAGGCTACTCATTGTTGATAGACCATTAATATCTTCATAGATTCACAGGTGATACATAATTTGTTCACTGTTAATGTTTTTGACAATACACATCGGCATAATTCATATACTCGAGTTAAAGTGGAACAGGCAGCCCAGTATTTTATCCAATCGTGGCCAATGTATGCTTCAGTTCATTGTACTAAGAAAGAACTGGGTCACACATTTTGACATTTTCCGACTGGTTGCTCGCTGCAACACCGTCGCATGACGAAGTATAACACGGACTTCACTTCATACACAACAGCTCCAGGCGGAGCCGCAGCCGCTCGTTTCGTTTCACCAGCGTCGCAAGATAGGTTTAGGTTAGGCATAGTACAAGATTTCACCAATTCTCACCATCGTGGCTGCTATGACATGTGAATTCACCTCAGAGGAGGGTTTTAAAACTTTATTATTACCTGTTAGATCGTTGGCAGCACTGAGGGGGGGAACAGTCGATGTGCATCGACTCGCACGACACCACGGCCCTTCTCCGTATCATCTTCTTTATACATTAATCTGATTAATATCGCCGTTATGTATCCGATCGATAACTCGTCGGCGCCGCTGTGAGATGCGTGCATGCTGAACTAAACCAAAACCTTCTTATTATAACTCTATGACCAAAACAAACAGACTCCGTTCGCCAATAGGTTAAATTCTTCTTCTATCGACAAAACGAGCATCGCTTCCGTTCTAGTGCTCCCCAGCGCCATGCACCCCATTCACACACCATTCATGTGGTGCCTGGGAGGAACTACACGGCAGGGAGATCTTTTTTTTTGCCTCACTTTAAGCCACAACACAACCGAACACAACGCAGAATGTGTTGTGTTACCAGCCCCCGATAATGCGTAGCCGTTAGAGGAGTTTGCGTACCTGCGTACAGAGACTAAAAATGCGTGCTTACTACGCAAAATGCGTACAGGTTGGCAGGTCTGCCAAGCTTTATAAACTATTTTTTTTTTTTTAAATAATATTTGACTTCGGTGAACAACGTCGAATAATGACTTTGATATTCGAATATTCGAATATTTGGTGAATGCCCTACTCTGTACATGTAAAGACATTGTATAATACATTTGTTTGTGATGCTCGAGGATTCCCACATTTACGATGAATTGGAGACACAAATGAATTTAGTCTTACCATTTGAATTTCAAGTCAGTGGGGAAAATTCATTCACTAATAAATGAATGGCCATATATGGAGATGGAGATCTCTGTGTCAGTCCTTGTCCCTTTTGTGCAAAAATATGGAGTTCCCTGTCATCAATATTAAGCTCATATCTTGGAAAGCCCATATATGGACACATTGTGTCAGTCTCATGTGGTCTATGATGTCAGACATCTATGATGTCAGCCATCTCCATATTTGGGAAAAGTTAACATTTTAATTAAAGTCAATGGAGAAAGATTATTTATACAAATTAAACTATACATAATATATTGTATCTCTTAGCAAAATAGCATGCATGTGTGTCCTGATGAAGCTGGTTGATTTTACATATGGCCCAAGTGCGTGCCACCAAAACTTTGAGAGGAGTAACGCTGCAAAAAAGTTTACTTGAAAAAAAGTCGGACAAGTACTATATATAGCCTTGCAGGGGCAACCACACTAATAAAGTAAAACTGCTGTGAAATAGCCTATGCCATACGTTCCCTCCGATTTTGGTTAATGTCTTTGCAATTTAACGACTTACTGTAGCTCAACACTTCAGGCTGCTTTTGCATGGGTGAGCTTTGCATCGATTTGTGTCTAAATACCAAAAGCACAAACGTAGGCAGGTCAATCAAGTAAGCCCCAATGTCCCAGTCAGTCCTGTACAAAATAAAACAGCCTCCATCACTTCCTCCACGCTTGTCTGTGTTTCATCTCGATATATCCAGGGCGAAGTTCATCCTCCCTGGAGTACTGTACATCTGTGTCAAAGTCCATCGCACAGCGTAGCCATGAATTCTGATAGCGTTGGACGCGCTAGTAGAGCCCTGTCAACTCTAGACAGATGCAGGGATTGGGTAAGTGCATCACAGCCACCCTATAAGCCAGCGTTCATATAAAAGGTGCAGTTTGATCTATCAATGCCAGCCACGCGGCATATGACTATGGTGAATATGAAAACACAAAACGTTAAAAGATGGAGATTTCTGCCCGACAGTGACAATATGCACAACTTCTTGTATCCGTCGTCAGAGTTGCCGTTGTATCTGTCTGTCTGTGTCCCTTTATACCCATATGGAGTTCCGTATCAGGCATGCCAAAATATGGAGTAAGGCCATTCTATGATGACATCATACTGATACATAGGGGAACACACATATTTTTTAGGAAATCCGCTGATCTACCCAACTTCCCTCCAGTCCTCACAGTCGGTCACTCTGAACATTTATGGGCATATAGTGCCCATATACTGTATGGCATGCCCATGTATGGGAATAGTGGTCGGATCATGGTTCCGGACAACTGGATACCCATATACCTATATAGGGTCATAATTATCGGATCTGCACTTCTGGACAACCACTTAGCCGGTTCTGGGTTCTAGAGATACTACAGTTCTGAGAGTGTGTCAGAAATGCAGACACACATACAGATGTTGTGCATTTCTAGTAGAATATGTACATAACCATATATCGCAAAGGACACAGTTCTAAGTGGTCTTCATGTTTGCATCTTGTGTACAGGTACATACGGTACAGTAAAAGGTACATTAGGTTTCTTCAGACCTGCAGCAGCATAAGTAATTATAGTAAATAAAAGGAAAGAATAACAATAATAAAGTGACAAAATCTACGCATACAGCCTATACAGTATATGTATACATTATACCAAGACATGGCTGCCAAACTCTGTACCAAGAATTGTAAAAGAAAAAAGAAAAAAAGAATGTAATTAACTGAGTTAATTAACTGAAACAGTGAGAATCACTGGTCTGTATTTTGACATAGCCCGCTGGAGAATAGTCACAAAAAACGGATGTTAGTTCTCAGCGGTGTGGAAGGGAAGATCACAGAAGCTGTAAGTACTGACAAATGCGACACAATACAATATGCAGCCAAGGTTCCATTCGCATAAACCCCCCGAAATTAAAGGAATTAATCTCACCCACATTTGTTCCAAACCGTGTTTTGGTGCGTGATTTATAGGCTCAGTCTGCCAGGGGGAAAATGCAAAAGTGCTGATCCTTTTGCAAAGCTTACTCTTTAGTTATCCTTTTCTGCGAGAAATCCGACACTAAACAACATGCAAATAGTTTGGATAATGTGCATAGCAGATCTACAAGGTCACAACGGGTTGCAAAGCAACGAGTTGTGAGCTTTTAGATCATCTATTTTCAAATTGCCAAAGCACATACTGTAAGTCTGATGTGGTTAAATGGTTTCATAATAATAATCAAAATCTACAAAGTAACTAGTAAATAAACTTATTATACTCAACTAATTATAGTAAAAAGTACAATATTTGCCTTTGAGATGTAGTGGAGTAGAAGTATAATTATTGAAAAATGGAAGTATACTACAGCAGTAAAATTACCTCACAATTGTACTTTACTTGAGTAAATGTACTATAGTTACTTTCCACCACTGACCATCAGAGATGAGGGCCCATGTGAGTCTCTTCTCGCAGCACGAGTTGGAAAACCAAACTGGATGTTTACCGACCGACTGACCTCCCCCTACCCTTGGCGCCGGGGCGTCCCCAGCCGGGAGAGCGAAACACATTGCGTCCAACTCTCGAGGTTAGCGCCGGGCCGCGTCCCAAGCCGCCAGAGCCTCCATTGCCAGGTCTAAACACCGACCATCTGACAGCTTGTTTATGCCAGGGAAAAGGACACAGGCCCACAATCCCCTGTCCCCCTCCCCGAAATGAATTCCCCCCGCTCTTCTGGGGGAAGCGAGTCCTTTGTTGGACGTCGGCAGGTAAATCGGCCCCGCTTGCCCCTCTCGCCAGCCTAAAGCCCTCTGACTCGTCAAATAAATTGCCCCGAGCAGCTGTTCCCCAATCTGCCTTGCTAGGTTTGCGTGGTGCTGTGCTTGCGCCCCCAATTCCCCTCAGTGCAGTGATTATGCTCAGACACCATAAGGATGGCCATACGCAGGCACAGCAACCTCGTCCCGTGGAAAAAGACAGCCTGAAATGTGCGTTCACAGACTTCACACTGCTGAAAGAGGGAGAAAGAAAGAAAGGGAAAAAAACAGGCCCTCATTGTGCTTACCAAGTACCACCATTATTCACTGAAAAGGGGAAAGTTATGCGGCGATTCTTGCAATCTTTAGTCAGGGAATGATATGCTTCAACTGCTGCGATTTCTATTACATTCCCCAACTGGTTTGGGTTTTTTCCCTGCATATTTTTGTGCCAAATTGCCTCCCTGCAAGACATCTAAATGACATTTGAAATGCCACCATTTGTCAGTGGAACTGCCACTTTAGCGGTAATGACGACGCACCCGGGAGGGCTCTCCAGACCTCTGGGATCGCTGGTGCTCAACGTGGGGTCCGGGGACCCCCCGGTGCCCTTCGGGGGACACCGAGGGGGGGAAGCTTACACTCGGGTGACTGAAAAAAAATCACTTCCACTCTGACTGCATTTATCAGTCAAATTGACAGGTAAATTCTCTCCCTTTTGGCACAGGAGAGCAACACCTCCTCCCCTGCTGCCAGCGGGGGTTCTATTGTCTTCCAAATGTGAATTAGCATTTCAATTGACCTCTCAAATGGGGAGTGCAAAAGGTGTGAAATTCTCTCCTTGCTTCTGGGAGGGGGAGGAATGGGTAGACCTGTCTTTATGACCGATAACTGCTAACAGTCAGAGTGGTATAATGGTATATTATTTCATACTGAAATGTTTCAGAAGGGGAAAAAAATAGAACATATGTCTTGAGTACTTAGGAAAAGTCATGGAAGGGGACATTTCTGAGACCTTCACAGGGAGAGTTATTGCACTTTGCGATCTCACAATCGGTCAAAATGACAACGTTAGTCACATGTGTGTTAAATGATTGACGGTGAGGAACCAAACCCTGACTGTATGGGTCCATTTGGTTCTATTTGTACACTCTCACAGTTGCATATCAAACCGGAGGTGCTTGAAATAAAAAAAGGTTGAGATTCACTGGCCCTGGACAATGCAGCCAGAGAAAGGAGACAACCAGGCTATAAAGAGAGATAGTTGTTTGGGATTAAACTGTGATGGAGGGACAAAAGGCATTTCAGTCCCCCAGCACGCTACAAATCAAACTGTGCATTCTCAAACGCCAGCACAGCGTGTGTGGCGATATGTTTTAATGAAGTCCCTGATGGCCGCTATAGACATTCTGCTCACTTCTAACGCGGTCCAAATTATCCACGCACGCACGCACACACGCACACACGCACACACGCACACACGCACACACACACACACACACACACACACACACACACACACACACACACACACACACAATGGAGCTTCCCCGCCACCCTCCAATTACATGGCTTTTTCACTCACTCTCTCTTTCCCCTAATCGTCAAGCACCTCCCAAAAGCCTCAATAAACTCCAGTGTGTCCAGAAGTCAAGCTGCCTGCCTGCTCACCAGTATACCCGTTCCAGAGACCATATCACACACCAGTCCTTCCAGGACCATCACTGGGCTGAGTGGGCTCCCGGTCAAACAAAGGATCCACTTCAAAGCACTACTCCGCCACCTATAGACCGATTTTTGACACCGCAATAATCGGTTTCAAGCGGCACCTACAGTGTGTGTGTGTGCGCGGCAGGGCGCCAACACAGCAGCTAAAAGGCAGTGCTCTGGAAAAAGGTCTATAAGGCACTAACTAACAATCTGGCTCTGATGCAGGGGCGTCAATTGGGTATGGCAGGGGTATGTAGTTGCCATACCCTGGGTCCAGGGGGGAGAATACAAGTTACCTTAAAATATAAATCCATGAATGTCACTTTGTCTATCTGTGCTGGATATGTTGTTAAATTACATTAAAATAAATACAAATGCAAAATTTAACAAGGTATTATAATTATATTCTCCACACTTTTATTCTCCCCATCTTGACAAAATGGTATATTCCCAGGTTCCGCAGGTCAACAGCACAGGTGCAATTCATTATTGTTAATTGTGGCACGTTTACTATTATGCCAAGTTTAGCCGCACTTGAACAACTAACTGTTCCAGACTGCCATATCCAGCCCAAGAAACCATAGAAATTTTGGGGGGGAAAAATAGAATGTACTTCTTAAAATAAATGTATCATGCCTGTTGCTAAGGTATGGCAACATGACTGGTGTCTTGAGACACCAGTCATGTTGCCATACCTTAGCTTTTTCTGAACTGACGCCACTGCTCTGATGCTTCGACCTCCTCAAACGCCAATGCCCCCTCCCACTCCCTCAGGTCAGGTCTGGTGACGCCAACCTCCTTGAGGTCCCCCGGGACCAAGTATCATACCATGGGGTGATACAGGGCATCACAATCCATTCCTTCCACAACCGTCGAAGGGCCGGTTCAGCATTTTTTTTTTTTTTCCTTTTTTGCACCCAGAGAGCGTCTTGGCTAACTGGACTTTGGGTTTAATTGCAGTGTGTTTGGGGCCCTGGACGGACGCCCGAATAGAACAGGTGCTTAATGTTTAGCAGTGTTTTTCTTTTACTGACTGGAGGCCATGGACTGTGTGTGTGTGTGTGTGTGTGTGTGTGTGTGTGTGTGTGTGTGTGTGTGTGTGTGTGTGTGTGTGTGTGTGTGTGTGTGTGTGTGTGTGTGTGTGTGTGTGTGTGTGTGTGCGTGCGTGCGTGCGTGCGTGCGTGCGTGCGTGCGTGCGTGCGTGCGTGCGTGCGTGTGTTGAGGTGGGTCTCTAATGGCTCTGCTGTTTTCCCCGTGCTGGACGAACCATACCGGCCGGTGAGGGGGGGGGGGGGGGAGGTGCTGAGTGATGATGCGCTAAAGACTTCCTGGCAAGGTGATCAACCTGGCAGCCTCCCTATTTGTCAACAGTACACAGCTCCTGTAAAGGACTGTACACACACACACACACACACACACACACACACACACACACACACACACACACACACACACACACACACACACACACACACACACACACACACACACACACACACACACACACACACACACACACACACACACACAGCCTATACGAAAGCTAACTAGTTCGATCATTTTACAAAATGGTTGGTTGATAATCAATCCTGATTTGGGAATTATATTATGACTATTAAGAAAAAATAGTGAAAATAGAAGATCTATGCGTTCAGAAGTTATTGATCGGCAGTTTTCACTGTTTTTGCATGACACCGATGTAAGAAGAAAGGAGCAGAATGACCTTAGTCCAACCTCTTTAAAGATTTGGGGTACATCAAAGCATGGATATTGCAGGTGTCTAAGTTGGATATGATGAAGTAGATGGAACCACATGCTATTCATACGTGTGTATCAAATAAGAAGGTCAACTACAGTAAATGGATTTAAAAATGAAGTGAAACCAATGCAATTGCCTTTTTGATTTAGACTGCAACCAATTGAGTGAGTACAAGAGTACATACATCAGTTGGCAGTGATGAGTTCCATTATGGATCAATCAAAAAAAGTAATTCATTGTAGGCCTATAAGGGATATGGAAGTAATTGATAGTTGCGGCTCCAAATTGTATGCCCTCTCACTCTCAGTTGCCTCAAACAAACTTTGCCTAGTACGTGATATATTGGTTTTAATTTAGATGTTGATACGATATCAAATAAATTGTTTCTGAGTTATGCCTCATTACGGCTATCAGAAGGTATCAGAGGATTACATGCCTCTAGGAGTTTTTTGCACGAGTCATTACTCTGACAGCTTGGGCATCCTTTACTGGGACGTTTTAGTAAACAGCACACAGGCTGCATGTTATTGATGATCGTTCTGACAGGACCTCTTTAAAGTCACTGCAAAAGGTCTAAAAAACAAAAAGGAGAGAGAAAAGAGACGCCTGCTTTTGCTTATTAATAGCTTCAGCACAATGTCAACACAATGCACTTAGGGGGATGGATTATCGGTGTCACTTATACTGCCAGGATGCCAGTTTCAGAGGGTTGGGGCGGGTGGGGCAAAATGTGCAAATCTTATACAGTACATTGTATATAAATGGAGTGAAAAGTTGCCAAATGTGCCTGCCCTACACTGTAGCTTGAACATTCATTTGTTTTCCGTGTTGTTGAATGTGAAAGGCTGCCATAGCTCAAGTGTATACGCAATTAGCCCTTGGCCAGTCGACGGCATGCGCCAGAAATATAGCTGTTGTACTACAATCTCACTACAGGCATCTGAGCTTGTACAATGGCTGTTTTCGGGACACGCGGCAGGACCATAGCGCCAAATGTTTTGGCATAAATTACTCGCCATGTTGCCTGGAAGTATTATTTTCGGCCTTCTCGGATAACGGAGCTTCCGAACAAAACGGTTGCCGTTTCAGTTGGTGGAGCTGGATTCTTTCTGTCAGCCGCAAAAAACTACTTCAAAACATTCGTGACACATTCTCAAACTATCAGTAGTGGAAAAAGCACTCAAATTCTGTACTTAAAGGAGGACTTTGCCACTTTTCAACCTATCTTCTATTAGCTTGGATTCTCCATTGATGATGTCAGAAGACTATGGATTTCTGAACTTCCCACAGCTCTCCTAGGAGACTTGGACCAAGTAGATTTGTTTTGCAATTTTATAAAATAAGAAAGAGCTATGACAAGTATCAATACCGCGATGTAGTCTGAACACTCACCTCTTCAGAATCCACATAGCACTTGGGGAAATGTCGCTCTTTCGATGGGTCTTTCTTTCGACAACCAGCGCCTTTGCTCAAATATTGCAAAACATAGGCTATCATTTATGGGGGAAATTATGACAAAAGCCTGGTCACGATCAAGCATTGCTCCTGACCTGAGTTGAATTGAACACTGCACTTGGCTTGTTCATAGCCAGTCTGTTTTTTTTTCTTCTTCTTTTTTTCTTTTTAATACAATATTAAAAGTAGCCTATAGCTGAACATTTAACCATTCTGCGTTCTTGGGAAATCAATACCGCTTCAGCACATGAGGTGATTGTATGTTAAATGTTAACTTTACGACAGATTGCTACAAAATGCAATAAATTACCATTAGTTCTGATCGATATGTCTGGCCCATAGGCACGGTGTGCAGAAGCCAAGGCCTATATTGTGCATTTGCATTTGCTGTCAAGTACAATTCTGCACATTCTCCACATGCCACTGACAGACTAATGACATTGAGTCTTCCCTCTGTTTTGACAATGAGAGGAAAAACAAAAGTGATGTTTTCGTAACCACTTAAAGGAGTTTTAGTGGTCACCAAATTATTGGCTTCATATTCAAGGTTTCATGAAAAAGAATAAGTAATGGTCTACTTCTTTGTAAGACATTCGTAACCACTTAACACATTGAATGCCAAGGTTTCTGGAAATTAGTCAATAGCCCCAGCCACCATTGACTCCCCATTCATTTTGAGACCATACATAACTGTACTTTTTTGAAGTATTATATGAACTGCGAACACATGCAGATACACTTTAGGGTGTATTCTTTCATGTTGCAAAGAATTGAGTTCACAGATAGTTCCATTTTGAATATAAGTGCATGTGAAAATAAAAAAAACGCTCATAAATCTTGCCTCTCAAATGAGGTTCTGAGATAATCGCATTTAAAGGTTTATTTTATGTACAGAACTGTTTGTACTGTGTCAATCTCAACTTGGCACATATCAGAATAATCGGTAGGATGTTTACTTTACTGTTGACTTTACCGTTAGTCAAAATATTATTCGCCTGTGGAGTTATGGGCTTATCTATAGGGTTAGGGTTAATCAAAATAGAACTGTGTTATGTGGTACTTTCAGCATTTCCAAGGCTAAAACTCCTGTTATGGGTCATGATTTATTTTTTCTAGGCAGCTGCATGCTTTCTAGGCAGCTGCATGCTTTATTTACAGATATTTTGATGTTCACATCGTCAACCTACAATATTCCATGTAATATTGTTTCACAGAAATGGATGTCAGAGAAAAACACATGTTTTGTATATATTGTGCCAGTAAGTAATTTCAACTAGGACTATTTGCAAATGTGATACCTGTTTTGAAAGCCTGAAGGATGTTCTTTATTCTACACACAAAAAGTAAGTTCATATGACATTTCTTTTTGAAGTTAGGACCAAAAGTTTACATTATTGTCAATATACTGTATTGAGGAGGTTTGGCGCCCCCATGTGTTCGTTCTATATCATGACACTACAAATGTGTGTGACACACACACATTTGTAGTGTCATGATATAGAACATTCATAAGTGTACAAATAGAACCAAATGGACCCTTACGGGTCAATTTTTACACTCTCAGAGTACTCTGAGTACCATGTAATGGTCAGTTATGTAGCCAGATATGTGATGGACAATTAGTGATTGAAAGTAAGTACATTTACTGAATTATGGGAATGGAGATGAGATGCTTTTAGTTTAAAGATTTGTTTTTTATGCCTTTATTTGATAGGACAATAGACTGACAGGAAATGGGAGAGATGGGGGATGACATGTGGTCATGACAGGTCGTCCAGATCGGGAATCGAACCGGTGACGCCAGCAGGCATCATAGTATGTGGTATGCGCTTTGACCACTAGGCCAGTGGGCGCCCCTAGATGCTTTTAGTTTAGTTTACTCAAGTTGGAATTCTTGAAACTATTTTGTACCCCACCTAGACAAATAACACGAGTAGGTCAGGCATTTAGTGCAGGTTTAGTTCAGTGCATCAAAATAAATAAGGCCAAAATATACAAATACAATGTTTTTTTTACATACAAAAGCCTAAAACTGAATGACAGAATGCTATGAATGAAATATTGCCCAATGCTCAACTGCATGTTGCCTGTTGACCTCTTCTGACCTGCTGTAGGGGCCTTGGTAGACTAATGTTATCTTCCCATTTTCTATGCAATTCAAACATGGCAGGCTTGGCCGGTCAATTTCTAGACTGCATTATAAGGTTTTGGCTTTGATCGAAATTACTGAATGTCTACAGGTTCCCTTCAGATATGAAGGGAACCTGAGTTACTATGACACATTAGAGCTTACTAAACAACTAAACCTGAACAAACAACTGAACCTCTTTTTTTCAGTGAATCAAGGCTTTATTTTCCTTGGGATATTATTTCACAGAAATGCATTTCAGAGATTGCCAGACCAACATAAAATGCTCAACTTTTACAGCAAATATCTCAAACAACCCTTTGAATTGTTGTCTTTCATTATAAATTACAAAAAAAGGTAGTTTGTTGATCTTTTCTGACTAAGGCCTGTCAATATACTGTATTGAGGAGGTTTGGCGCCCCCATGTGTTCGTTCTATATCATGACACTACAAATGTGTGTGTGTCATTCATACATTCATAAGTGTACAAATAGAACCAAATGGACCCTTACGGGTCAATTTTTACACTCTCAGAGTACTCTGAGTACCATGTAATGGTCAGTTATGTAGCCAGATATGTGATGGACAATTAGTGATTGAAAGTAAGTACATTTACTGAATTATGGGAATGGAGATGAGATGCTTTTAGTTTAAAGATTTGTTTTTTATGCCTTTATTTGATAGGACAATAGACTGACAGGAAATGGGAGAGATGGGGGATGACATGTGGTCATGACAGGTCATCCAGATCGGGAATCGAACCGGTGACACCAGCAGGCATCATAGTATGTGGTATGCGCTTTGACCACTAGGCCAGTGGGCGCCCCAAGATGCTTTTAGTTTACTCAAGTTGGAATTCTTGAAACTATTTTGTACCCCACCTAGACAAATAACACGAGTAGGTCAGGCATTTAGTGCAGGTTTAGTTCAGTGCATCAAAATAAATAAGGCCAAAATATACAAATACAATGTTTTTTTTACATACAAAAGCCTAAAACTGAATGACAGAATGCTATGAATGAAATATTGCCCAATGCTCAACTGCATGTTGCCTGTTGACCTCTTCTGACCTGCTGTAGGGGCCTTGGTAGACTAATGTTATCTTCCCATTTTCTATGCAATTCAAACATGGCAGGCTTGGCCGGTCAATTTCTAGACTGCATTATAAGGTTTTGGCTTTGATCGAAATTACTGAATGTCTACAGGTTCCCTTCAGATATGAAGGGAACCTGAGTTACTATGACACATTATAACTAAACCTGAACACTGAACCTCTTTTTTCAGTGAATCAAGGCTTTATTTTCCTTGGGATATTATTTCACAGAAATGCATTTCAGAGATGTTGTCAAAATCGTGCCCCAGTAATTGTTCAGCTAGGAATATTTGCAAATGTGATACCTCTATTGGAAAGCTGAGGATGTGTACTTTATTCTACAAATATAAAAGACAAGACTGGTCATTTGAAATTTTATTTTCCTGTACAAAAGACGGAACAATAAAGTACAACCTTGAACCTTTGAGATCAGACAACAGTAGATACTGTCAGGTACTTCTGTGCAAGTGTATTTCAGTGCATCAAAATAGATAGGCCAACATATTATATACTATACAGTGTATTTCAGTGCATCAAAATAGATAGGCCAACATACTATAACTATATACTATATATACAAATGCAATGGATTTTCCATGTACACAGTGCTTGTAATCTCAAATGGCAACATGAAGACAGGCTGAAAGGTCATATGAATATTTTACTTTTGACTTCATTGACTTCAGACAGACAGTAGGTATTCTCAAAACAACAAGGGGCTTACATTTGTAGGGCTTGGTTTTTCAACAGTGCTATGTGAGCAACAGCATTGAGAACAGGTTACATTTTCAATGAAACAAGGCTTTATTTTCCTTGGGATATTACTTCACAGAAATGCATTTGAGAGATGTAAATATTGTGCCACAATAATTGTTCAACTAGGAATATTCTAACCATAAAATAATACAAGCCTTCTTCAGCTCAAAGTCCCAAAGTTCAATGTCAAAGGTGCTTGAACTCTGAGTGAGTTCAATAAAATAAAATAAGTGAGACATGAAAAATATGGAAAATAAAATAAAAGTTCAGGACGTAGGCTCAGTTCAATGTCAAAGATGCTTTCACTCTGAGCGATAGTCCAATGAGTGTGAGGAAAATAAATAGAAAATAATAATAATTTTTTTTTTGTTTTCTTTTCTTTTTTTTTACAAAGGAAATAAAATAAAATAAAACATTGTGTAGTGTGTGTGTGTGTGTGTGTGTGTGTGTGTGTGTGTGTGTGTGTGTGTGTGTGTGTGTGTGTGTGTGAGAGAGAGAGAGCATCATGCTTCTCACCTCTGGTGGTACTCGAAGAAACAGGGGTAGGTGCAAAGGGGGACGTAGTGGCAGCCCACACAGACATAATGTGTCTCCTTGCGGACGGGAGGGTTCTTGTTCAGGCAGTTCTTGCATTTTCGGAACGGCCTATCCTGACCTGGGTTGGGGTTGATGGGCTGCAGAACATGCCCCCTGAAGTCGATGTCATACCGTTGTTCAGGGTCCCTGCCGCGGGGTCCCCTAGGGGTGGGGGCAAGGGGGGCAGGGGGGGGAGGAGCAGGTGCTGCTGCTTCTGCTGCTGCTGCTGCTGCTGCCTCTGGTGCTGCCTCTGCTGCTGCTGCTGCTGCTGCTGCTTCTGCTACCAGAGGAAGTTTGGTCCAGGCCTTGGCTGTCTCCAGGATGAACTTCCTCATCTTCATTGGCGGCTTCCTCTTGGGTTCGTCTGGTTCTCTGAGGTCGTCGTCGTCGCTGTCGACTTCGTTCTTCAGCTTGTAGATGATGTGGCTGTTGACGAGGGCAATCTGGAACAGGTACATCACGAATTTTGAAGTCCACTTGGCCGTCTTGCGGACAAACGGATAATACGAGATTTTTTGATCAAGACGGTCCACCTGCAAAGACAAGTAAACAGAGGCGTCAATTGAGTATGGCAAGCTATCGCAGATTTTTTTTTTTTTTTTTTTTTTTTTTGTAATTTTTTTTTTTTTTTTTTTTTTTTTTTTGTAAGCTATGGCAGCTGCCATACCTTGGCTACAGGGGGAAATAATAAAATGTACTTTTCATCATGCCTGTTGCTAAGGTATGGCAACATGACTGGTGCGAAGACACCAGTCATGTTGCCATACCTTAGCTTTTTCTGAACTGATGCCACTGGTAGACAAGACAATGTATAATGACAAATATGTTAGCCTGAGGCACCAAGAGCATGAGGCACCACAACATGCGGCGCTGCATGTTGTGAGCTTGCAGGCTCCAAGCTCACAACACGCAGTGCCACGTGTTGATGCACGCAATGAGGCAATGAGTAGACAAGACAATGTATTAGGTGGTGGTGGTACATATGATCTTATTTGTCAAACTTACCCCGTTCATGTAGAGATTGTAGTCACACACGCAGGCTGGCTTCTTCTGGGGGACTCTGTTCTTTTGCCCTCTCTGCTTGACGTGGACTGTGCGTTGTTCATCCTGGTGGAGGGTGGAGACCATCTTGACAATTCGCTTGTCCCTCCATGCCAAAACCATCACTTTGCCATTGTGGCGAGACACCGTTGCACCCACTTCCAGACCAGTCAGCTTGACATCTTTGATGGCCTGTGGTTCGCCCCTGTTGGTACGGAGTGTGCCACAGGTGTGCATCTTGAGACCGAGGAGCATGGTAGACGTCGTGATGTGGTTGTAAAAGTTATCCTGAAATGAGGTTAGAAATTATAGTTTAGTCCTGAGAACAACCACCAGTTGTAGATAAGCCAAGGTCAGATCATAGTATAGCATGGAAGGTCACAGCAGGCAAATGTAATCACTACTAAGCAATATAACATAATATAATTTTAGCTCATCACCTGATAAAGACGGTATCCAAGGCCTTCAAGGCCGTCAATCAGGAACCGGATGGTGTCTGGGAGGTGAGCGCTTACACCACAGTAAGGCTTCATGGCGTAGAGGTAGCCTGTTTTGGACTCTGACAGTATGTAGCTCTTTATGCCATACTTGATGGGTTTCATTGGGTTGTAGACCTTGAACTTCAAGCTGCCACGCCAAAGCAGTGTTCCCTCGTCGATGCTCACATTGATGTCCGGCTGATACATCTTCTTGAAACTGGCCAGCAACGGGTCAAGAACAGGGCGGATTAAACAGAGTGGGTCACTGGCATCAATCGTGTCGTAGTCAGTGAAATGAAGGAACCTCCAAATGAGCTGGAATCGGTTGCGTGCCATGATGGTGCCAAAGTAGGGCGTTCCAATTGCTTCCTCTTTGGACCAGTAGCTCTCGAGGCTGTACTTCCACACTAGGCCCGTAAGAAACAGCAAACCGAGGAACCTCTTGAACTCGACCAGTGTGAGCTCCCTCCAGGCATAAACTCTCGAACTTTTCACTGCTGGCTCCCTCGCTCTGACCTCCGCGATGCAGCGGGCCGCATAGATGTTACTCTGGTCCACTATGTACTGCAGAAGCTCATCAGACAGGAACAGCTCTGCGTAGTCTACTGGATTCTCTGACTCCAGCTCATATGCACGGCCAAGTGGACCTGGAGTTGCACGGAAAGGGAAGGCGGTGGGGCTCCAGTTCTTCTCGTCACGCCACCCCAGTGCATGATCTGTCTGTGTGGGTGGTCTGCCACCTGTAAATCATAGAAATACATGATTACCATAAAATATATTGTTTTTATTCATGTGGTACATAAATTGCACCAAATAGCTAATATATAAGATCAAGATGACTGATCTGGAAGTGGGGGGAACAGTGTCTCGCCACAATGGCAAAGTGATGGTTTTGGCATGGAGGGACAAGCGAATCGTGAAGATGATCTCCACCCTCCACCAGGATGAACTACGCACAGTCCACGTGACACAGAAAGGGCAAAAGAACAGAGTCCCACAGAAAAAGCCAGCCTGCGTGTGTGACTACACTCTCTACATGAACGTGGTACGTTTGACAAATAAGATCATATGTAAGACCATATAAGCTCACATTGTGTGCTGTTACTGCATGTCAACTGACTCATCACAAATGACATCCTCATCGGTGTCTGGGTCGAAGTAAACACGCACACCCTGGTACAGTATCATTTTGCCACGTTGGCGTTTGGGCATAGCTTGTAGATCTGCTGATGGAGATGAATGTCATAAAACATGAAAAAAATAAACAAGCATGATACTGACCTCATGCTGGCACATGTGTCATTTGTCACCTGTCATTTTAGTTGACATACAGTAACACTGTATGAAATGACATGTGAGAAATGACAAACGTGGAAGTATTAGATCAGCTTAGATCAGTGTCATGAGCAGAAACAGTTCTCACCCGTCTTACGACGAACCGAAGGCCCAGCAGCAGCAGCAGCAGCAGCAGCAGCAGCAGCAGATGTCCCCTGCCTCACTGTGTCTGAAATCCCAGAGAAAGAGAAAATGCTAAATAGCATGCAAATCAAAACAATTTACAATTTAGACATATAGCCTTCACCCCATTATGCATCATAGTAAAGAGATGTAGAGACTTTAAATCAAACAGAAACGTGTTTTTATCCAACTACTGCATTGAATGCTGATAATGAAACAATGAATTTAGATACAGTATATAAACTCCTTTGGCATCTGCTATATATACACCTCGCGTGAATGTGATTGTAGACTTTATGAAAAGTTTGCTTTTGAGGAAAATTATATATATTATACATATATCTATGGTTGAGATAGTGGCAGAAAATAGCCAATCTGCAAGCTCACAACGTGATGATTTCATACACTAAGTGTCAGTGTATGACACAATCACATTCATGTGAGGTGTATATACACATGCATGTGTGCATGTCAGATGCCAAGGGCATCTGACATGATGTGTCAAGCACATTTTGACACTACTTCATGGCAGAAACTGCAAAAGATTTTCAGAAAATATTCAAATCACATCTACCGTATATTTCTCTTTGTACAACATTTCTAAGGTCACACTCACACGTCATGTTTCTTAGTACCCTAATGGTGTCTAGTGTCAAGATTTAGTAGTGTTGCCCAACTCATGTCCCATGGGGTTCATGTTTTTTCCCCAGATATGTTTTTGGGCTTTTATGCCTTTATTGACAGGACAGTAGACTGACAGGAAACGGGGAGCGAGAGTGACACGCAGCAAATCTGGACGGGCTCGGTACACACTGTTTTTATTTACCTGGCTCGCTGGAAAGTGGCGCTCCAACCCCCTGAGACAGCGGAACGGACTGGGAACTTGGACCAGGCTGGCAATCCCCCTCAGCAGCTGTGGTGGCCTCCCCCACGACCCCGGCAGCTCCGTCCTCCTGATCCTCCTCCTCATCCTCTATATCATATAACATTACCCCTCGGGGACAAGAAAATGAAAATGTATTAGGAAAATGCACAAAATCTAAACTTTGCCATCTTGTTCATGACTTTGATGTAAAAAAAATGTTTTATCTAGTACAATTCAAGCTTCTGGTTTCCGTTTTATTTTATTACTCCACCTGAGATGTACAGCCGTGGCCTCCTATCATCGGGCTGCTCCTCCACCACCTCCTCCTCCTCAGAATAGTCGGAATCTGTAAAAGTGTAGTTTGTACTGTTATATATTTGTCATGTCATGATTGAATATATAAACAAGACAACATGAAACTGTATATTTGTACACTGTCAGAGTTGTGGTGATGTACAACATTTATGCATGATGGCATCAATACAATAAATTTAGATATCTAAACTCCCTTGGCATCAGGCATGTGCTGATAATGAAACAATGAATGTAGATATATAAACTCCATTGGCATCTGGCATGCACACATATACACCTGGCATGAATGTGAATGTGATTCACGAATGTGATTGTAGACTTTATGAAAAGTTTGCTTATGAGGAAAATTATATATATTATACATATATCTGTGGTTGAGATGGTGGCATAAAATAGCCTATCTGCAAGCACACAATGTGATGATTTCATGTCAGTGTCAGTGTATGTCACAATCACATTCATGCCAGGTGTATATGTTTTGTGTGCATGCCAGATGCCAATGGAGTTTATATATCTACATTCATTGTTTCATTATCATTCATCATCACTTTGTACTGATAACATCATGCATAAATCACGTTGAGGGCTTGTAGATCGGCTATTTTCTGCAACTATCTCAACCATAGATATATGTATAATATAATATTCATTGTTTCATTATCATTCATCATTTTGTACTGATACCATCATGCATAAATCACGTTGTGGGCTTGTAGATCGTCTATTTTCTGCCACGTCATGGTCAACCATAGAAATGTGATCTCAACGTCTCAAACAATATAATTTCACAATATAGAAACGTCTAAAGTATCGAAACATAATACATATACTTTAGACATTGTCATGTGTATGATACACACTTGATTGAACCGGGAAAAAAAGACCACCTCAGCTCTCAAAGCACGGCGGCGGCGCGACGCGTCGATGGGCTTGTAGATCGGTTATTTTCAGGAACGTCATCGTCAACCATATACGTTCAGGTTCAGGTTTATTAGTCACCATTATGTTTAGAGACTTGAGAGAGACGTTTTTTGAGTGTTGATCACACTGCGCCGAAAGTCGGGGGGAGAAGATGGCGCCGATCAGGCAGCTGTCAGCGTGTAGCCCTGATCAGCGCCATCTTCGTCCCCCCGACTTTCGGCGCAGTGTGTAATCTCAAAGCAAGGCGGCGGCGCGACGCGTTGATGGGCTTGTAGATCGGTTATTTTCTGCCACGTCATGGTCAACCATAGAAATGTGATCTCAACGTCTCAAACAATATAATTTCACAATATAGAAACGTCTAAAGTATCTAAAAATAATACATATACTTTAGACATTGTCATGTGTATGATACACACTTGATTGAACCGGGAAAAAAAGACCACCTCAGCTCTCAAAGCACGGCGGCGGCGCGACGCGTCGATGGGCTTGTAGATCGGTTATTTTCAGGAACGTCATCGTCAACCATATACGTTCAGGTTCAGGTTTATTAGTCACCATTATGTTTAGAGACTTGAGACGTTTTTTGAGTGTTGATCACACTGCGCCGAAAGTCGGGGGGACGAAGATGGCCGATCAGGCAGCTGTCAGCGTGTAGCCCTGATCAGCGCCATCTTCGTCCCCCCGACTTTCGGCGCAGTGTGTGATCTCAACACTCAAACACGATATAATTTCTCAATATGGAAACGTATCATGTCTCTAAACATAATACAATATGTACATACACACTGGGACAATGTCGAGTGAGCCAGCTGACTATTGAACCGAAAAAAAGACTCTCAGCTCTCAAAGCAAGGTGCTGCCGCGTTGTGGGCTTGTATATCGGCTATTTTCCGCCTCATCTCTAAAGTCAAAAGCTTCGATCAGAGCGGTGTAGCGCGGTGAAGTCTTTTTGAGCGTTACGTTGTAGTTTTATGACTCAAAAAGTCTACACCGCGGTGGATAGCGGTGGACCCGACTCTGATCGAAGCTAAACGATAGCATTACACAACTCTTACCAAGAACTCGTTCTCGGTCCGGCGCCTCTGGAACCCATTCCAGGTCGCCACCAGTACCATCATCATCATCGCTCTCGTCGTGTGACTCCTCGGCGGCTCTGTACCGAGGCCCTGGACGGTTAGCCGTTCTACCAGAACGACGACGGCGAGCAACAGGAATGAGGGGGTGTCCCTGAAACATGTCGCTGGAGCCTGGGTCCACAGGCTCCACGTTGCGACGTGGCAGACACTGTTGCAGTGTCCTCTGGCCTGCACTGGGCAATGGGAGCTTGCGCTTCCCCATCACTGTACCAAAATGTATCACTTACTACACTAACTAGTCTAATACTGTCTAATCTAAGCTGATATAAACTGAGATAAACTGACCCCACCCAAGATAAACTACAATGAACTCTCTCTAAGGCTATCCTAAACACAGACTGATGCTAATGCTAACTGTTGCTTACCTTCCTTCTCTCAACGTCGCCCTGACAGACACAGCCAAACACTGACTGACTACACAGAACAGAACAGACAAAGAAACAGACAAAAACAAGACACAAAAAAACACAAATCTCTCCCTCTCCTCTCCTCTCCTCTCCTCTCTCCTCTCCTCCTGACTAAACCTCAAACAATCACACTTTCTTTCTCTCTCTCTCTCTCTTTCTCGCTCACTTTCAGTCAAATCAATCACACACACAAACTCTCACCTCAGTCGCCCACCAAACACCTCACAGTCAATCAATAAACTAGCACTCAATTCTCTCAAAACTCTCAATATCTCTCTCTCTCTCAATAATCACTTGCTTCTCTATAAACGTACCTACTCCCACTCAGAACGCCCCCTGAACCCAGGTATTTATAGGCCTCCACAGGTCACCCCATCAATGTTGATAAACATTGATCCAGAACCCCATGTGGTTGGATCAGACAGTTGCTGGGGTGATTACGTCACCCAGCAACCCGGTCTTCACTCAGAGGCTGCGCAAGGGCTCCACCTACTGGAATAATTGAAAAAATGAAAAGACGTCTGGACCTGTCATAGAGGTCTATTGGCACTTCTTTAATTAATTGATTAAGACTCCTGTGGACGTCTTAGGCAATCAAAGTGTTAAAGGAGTTTAATTGGTCACCAAATTATTGGCTTCATATTCAAGGTTTCATGAAAAAAAAAGTAATGATCTACTTCTTTGTAAGACAAATAGTGAAAATAGTCAGTCCAAAAGCTCAGAAGTCTGTGAAGGCTTTTTTCTTTTTTTTTGACCAATGTTCCTCCCCAGAATAGAAATGCTGTGGTTCAAGTGGCAACAAAACTCAGCATCACCACTAGCCTACTCATACCTGGAAAAGGCAACGAAAATCTCTGTTGAAGTCTAAAGTTACGCCTGTCATGTTTCCTTTTTGTTTTCCGGTCTATTTATTCTTGTGATAAACTTTTATTTTATTTATAAATCGCCTTTCGTAAAATAAAACAGCGATACAAAGCGCTACTCTTGGGCAGGGAGGAGACACATTGTTGTCATCTATCCGTTGGCTTTTTACAATGTCACCGCTTTTGTAATGTGAAGAGACAGTGCTCCGACGCGGTGCAAGTCAACACCCATTCTGTCACACACACACACACACACCCTCTTGTACTTACTGAAAGAGGAACTCATTTAGATCACTATCCTCCGTGTTTTCATAAAAAACTTTGATATAAAACTGTCAAAACTAACCTGCCGGGTCATTACTTTTTTTTTTTTTTCCCCCCCCAAAATAATCAATGCGAATGCGAGTTGAAGCTCGTTCTTTTTCCGTTCTTTTCTGGGAAGAAAATAGATCCATGCCAACGGGGGCATATCTTCGCTGTCAGAGAGAAACCTTGTATCTCCATATTTCAGCTTTTTATGTTTCATAAATGAATGCCCTACTTCGAGTGTCACGGAAAAGTTGTAGAAATAGCCGATGTGCAAGATCTCAACGTGTCGCAGTGGCTATTTTCACTGTTATAATCTTTCAAAAATAATAATACAGAACGGTTCTGGACATACAGGGTTTCCACCCGGCGGCGAGCGATATCCACCAGGAATTGGACTGTGGTTTCAAAACACGGTCTCTGCTTTTATGATTGTGCGGTACGTATTTATAGAACAACGTGAGCCAATATCTTGTTCCGTTTTGGATACAGGAAGGACGTTTTTAATTGTGACAGCAGCAGCAAGCAGCACCACATCCTAAAGCCCCTGTAGACTCAGAGATATGCTTTCTATTAGCATACATCAATAGTTCCCCTCCACAGCTTTTAATTATCAACTTTGCCAGGATATACTGTTGAGGGAAGTTTTATGACAGGAACAGGCTACGCTAGTAATACAGTGAAAATCCAGATTGTTAACCGTGAATGTTTTTTTATTTTAATTCGATTTTTTTACACTTTCCAATACTTTACCGCCGGGACTTTATTTTTCTTATATATTTTTTTTTTGGGGGGGGGAAAGTCATTACTGAAGAAATGTATCTTTAAAATCATATTCAGCACATTTTTGCAAAGAAACTGACATTTGTTTTCCATTGATATAAGTAAATAAATAGCTGCAGAAGTAAACTAAGGTTGACAGACCGCAGAATTTTGACTCAATCAATGCAAAAAGTCATGCAAAATGCAATAATAATAATAATAATAATAATAATCTGGGCCCATTTGAATTGTAATTACAATATCTCCTTGCACAAGCAGAACCTTCCTCATCCCTCGATTAATAATACAAAATTACCCGAGTTGCAACAGCACCTGGAATGCATGCTTTTATCCGTCTTCGCCAAATCTCTTTCCCAAAAATAGCAAATCTACCTTCTGAAATCAAATGCAAATGTGATTTCCAGAAGGGGGGGGGGGTGGTTTACGAGGCTACATAAGTACAGCACTTGAGAAAATGTACTGTACTTAGTTACTTTACACCGCTGGCTATGACATCCCCCAAGAACATAGGCCACTAACAAGTTAACAATAGAAGGCACTGCTCTGAAGGAGGTCAGGGCTGGTTACACCCCGCCATTCCGAAACACCGCTATTCCGAACGTTGACTTCTAACCCTAACCCTACCCCTACCCCTAACCCTAACCCTAACCCTTACCCTAACCCTAACCCTAACCCTAACTAACCCTAACCCTACCCCTAACCCTACCCCTAACCCTACCCCTAACCCTAAACCTAACCCTAACCCTGCTTCGGAATAGCGGTGTTTCGGAATGGCGGACTGTTGCCCCAGGGCTCATGGGGTCAACTCCACAGAGAAGGACCTCAAAGTGAGGAAGGCGCTCACATGGAGGGCTCTAAACATCATGACCACCAGTGTGTGGAAATCCAACCTCCCCCGACATCATCAAGATCAGTTTCCTGAGCCGCTACTGTGGAGTCCGTTCTGCCTTTCGGCTAATATTCCTCTCTAGGGATCCCGGACCCTCTGTTGTAGATCCATACCCTACGCCTGCAGCCTCGCTACCCACTACAGCCGCCACCAAGATATCGGTGGAAGACATAACACCCCTAAAAATAGACTGCTCACACGACCAACTGAAACCAAACTGGAGCCACACTGCATCACCTGTTTCCCCAAAGGACACAGAATCTACTTTTTCCATAACATCCATTTCTCACGCCTTCCCACATGGTTTGGGGCCTTTCTTGCATAGCAAAATCTGGAATGTTGCTGAAAATGTAACAATGACCTACAAGTGTCAGATCTTTACACTTGTTAGAGTTAAATTTGCACTCTGACTTCATCGGTGGTTATCAGCGTGTAATAACAAAAACGCTTCTGTAGATTTTCAAGAGGCAGTTCAGAATGAATAATTATGTCACGATTATGAAATTCTAGCTGTATGTACTGTATACTTTGAATAGAGTCTGTGGCAGAGACTTCAAAGTGACTCACAGTCAAACAAGATGAACACAGTTACAGACCTATAAGGGTCTATTTTGTTTCCTATCTATCAGTCATTTAGCTGATGACTCATCACTTTTCACCACAAAACCATAGTTTTGTGGGGCCGTTTTTAGCACAAGGAATGTTTTTAGTGCAAAACAAATGCTTGCAATGGATTCAGAATCTAATTAAAGAAGATCTTTTGGGGGGGTATTTTTTTTCGTGTATAGTAAGTGAATAGGTAGGTGCAAGACATCCTTAAAAATGTACCTCTTGGGATGATATTTCAGCTTGTTACCTGGCAGAATCTTAAAATATTCCCTTCAAGGATTAAGAAAAAACAGGTGGCGGAAAAAAAAAACCCACCCTATGCGCGTGGACCCCCATTTCCTATTAGACTATACTGCAGCTATTAGTCATCTTAAGTATAACAATGAGTCAGTTTCCATGGCTGCTCCAGACAGAGGGAAGGACCGAGTGCCCTAATATAATACCACATGCACTACACATGCACTTTGACCGCTGTTAATTTCCGCTGCCTGTCGCGGACAGGTTGACACGGGGGTTAATGCGGGGGTGAACCTTGCGGTGCGGTGATGTGGCCTGATGGAGCTTTCGCGGCCAAGGTTCACGTTCAAGGTCTGTGGGAGGACTACGCGATACCTGCCGTATGGTAATTACCGTCGTTACACATACATGTATGTGTGCAGGGGTGTCGCACCAAATTCGGGGCCCTGGGTACAAGGATTCACTGCATGCGGGGCCCCCATGAACGGATTATTTTGTGCTTTAACTATTGAGAAATAGCAGCTATACCAAAAAAACTGTTTCTATGTCAGTGGTGCTCAAACTGTTTCATGTGAAGGACCCCAAAAATGATATGTATTTGGCCACAAACCCCCATCTCAAAACATTTACTTCCACGGACACCCCCAGAAGCAAATTTTGAGTTACAAATGTTCGCTTAAAAAATGCATATTCAAAGATTTGCACACATTTTAATTAAAAAAAAGAAAAAAAAGATCTACAAGCTCGCAGCGCGGCACTCGAGTTCCGCACTGCGAGCTTGTATATCTGCTATTTTTCAATAGCTTAAGTATAAGATAATGAAGGTCCCTCCACCTTGGGCCCTAGTGACTCAGTCCCACATCCCCCCACCCTCCCTTGTGACGCCCCTGTATGTGCGTAAGATTGCTCGACAGAGAGAATCCGCCGTTATTCGGCGCGGCGAGGGCAAATGACAACGTTCAGACATTTATTTCGAGGGAGATCATTACTATTATTATTACGCGTGGGGGCGAGTTCATGGATGATCATCTGCGGAAAATCCATATCGGGGGTTATGAGCGCGTCTACGCGTATTAATACCTTTCACCGGTGTCAAATGTATATCCACCTTTTTGATTTGTCGACGGTATATTTACATCTAATCTGAATATATACGCCAGCCCCGGGCTCTTATATGAAATAAATTGTCGTTGGTTCGGGCGGATACCTTGTATGTCCACAGCTGATACATTTCAGGAAATGGAAAAATAATAATAACGTGCATTCCAGTGGATCCAATAGAGTTATTATTCAGTGTCAAGCTCTTGTTAACCCATTTAGAACGGGTACACATTTTGTGTATCATTATTTTATGCTTTAACTATTGAAAAATAGCAGATATACAAGCTCACAGCGCGGCACCGAGTGCCGCGCTGCGAGCTTGTAGATCTGCTATTTTTGAAAAATCGTGAAAATTAGAATTTTGACCCGATTCTATAAGTGTCTTTTGAATCCTTCTAATTCTAGGCCTAAATGGGTTAATATGTCCCCTGGGGGCCCCTGAGGGCCGTGATACCCCCATACAGCATATGGGCATATTGCTAGGATCGGATGTGCGACGTATAGGTGTCAGAGCCCCAATCTATTGTTAAAAAAAAGAAAGAAGAAGCTAGGCAAGAGAGGAGGGCGAGCGTTGTGAGCTTGAAGATCTGCATTTCTTTTGCTACTCTCGTGTACTGTAGTGCTACGGTACATTGTACAAATGGAACCAAATGGGCTCCAATTTGTTCCACCTGTATACTCTCGGACCGATGAGGGTCCATTTGGTTCTTATATTTATCAATCAATTAGCTGAGGACCCCCTAGAACCCCCTCAAGGACCCCTGGGGGTCCCCAGAACACAGGTAGAGAAACCAGTGCGTAAAGAGTATGACATGCAATCTCTGTCGTGAAATGATTTGTTTTGCTATTTCGGAAAGTCTTAACACTTTGACCGCCACGGAGGTCATATGACGTCACGCTTTTACACCCCCCGCGCTGCCACCGGCGTCATATGACGCCGGAATGTCTTTTTTTAAATTAACACAAGATTAGGAGCATATGTATCACTGACGCTTGGATTCAGCCGTCCTGGGCCCTGGAATGACTAAAATCACCATGGTTACCATTGTGTGGCCAATCAGCTTGTGTTACCTTGTGTTACCATGGTGATTTGGTACATGACCGTCCTCCCCAGGCCTGGGATTGCTGGATGGACGGCAACTTTGGCAAGAAGCAGCGGCCATGTGTTTGGGGGGGGGTTTAGTTTAGTGCTTTACTATACTACTGAGGACTACTTCTACAGCCGTGTGATCTGAAAAGTTTTACTGGATCGTCATGGTTCATCGACCAGGCCACCAGGGACCACCGAGCCGCGGCGTCGCAGCGAAAAGAAGCAGCAGCCATGTGTTTGGGGGGGGGGGTTTAGTTTAGTGCTTTACTATACTACTGAGGACTACTTCTACAGCCGACATGTGATCTGAAAAGTTTTACTGGATCGTCATGGTTCATCGACCAGGCCACCAGGGACCACCGAGCCGCGGCGTCGCAGCGAAAAGAACTGCTATATAAAGTAAGTGGTTGTTGCTAGATTGATTGATTGATACATACAGTGGTGTATTGGCGTGTTTGGGGGGTCGCGACGTCGCTCCGAGAGCAAGCATGAGATGAGAGATGATTATGCTCATCTCGGATCACAACAGGTGGTCCGCGCGCGGACCACCGATCGAGCAGGGCGTTTAGCTCAGCGGCGTCAGTTCAGAAAAAGCTAAGTTATGGCAACTTGACTGGTGTCTTTCACGCGCGCGAGGCTCGCGTGCAAGACACCAGTCATGTTACATACCTTTACAACAGGCACGATTACAGTACATTTTATTATATTCCCCCTGTAGCCAAGGTATGGCAGCTGCCATAGCTTGCCATACCCAATTGACGCCTCTTTAGCTTAGCTTGGTGAGAAAGGAGGACAGATGCTCCATTTAGTGCAAAACAAACACATCCCAGCAAAACAACCACTATAAGTCACTCGCAAACGTCGCAGTCTGACCAATCCAGCGAGATGGATTGGTCAGACCTTGTACCAGTTCACTGGTACAAGGTCTACTAAAAGGAGATCATGAGATCCATGAAAAGACTAGGCTTATTTCCATAGTAAACCATTGCAGTATCTCATATAACATTGAATGACAGACGGATAGAACACAGTACTATGCAGTAGATATAGTCAGGAAAAAAGGGGGAAATAAAAAACAGTATAAAAACATACAGTAGGTAAATACAAAGAAGGGATTGATTGATTGATTGATTGATTGAAGACTTTATTAGAAGTTTGCATAGGAAAAGGTACAGTTTCATGACGGTACAGTTCACTGGTACAAGGTCTACTAAAAGGAGAGCCATGAAAATACTAAGCTCATAGTGCCTTGCTGGGCTATGAGCTTGTAGATCGGCTATTAGGCATCATATGTAAATGGCAGATCTACAAGCTCATAGCGCGGTGCCGGGCTATGAGCTTGTAGATCTGCTATTTTGGAAATATATGTACCTGTGTATATAAAATGTATAGCAAATAATTATATATACCTTATGGTAATTATGTTTTTTTTTTTTTCATAATTACTCTTACTTGCAGTTGCCTGGTCTGGATTCTAACATGGTGAAGTTTGTCGCAGTTGGCTTGACTTTGTCAATACAAACATTTCCATATGAATGTACATCAATTTTTATTTAATTTTATGTATTATGACTTTGAATTGCTCAGGGTAGTTTGACCGTTTTAGTTTGAAGTGACTAAAATGATGATTGCAATGGAACACATCTACAACTATACTGAAGTGAAACAGCAATGTAAAGTTTTTTTTTGTTATCTTTATCAGAGTTTTTATCTTTATTTTTGAGATGTCTGATGTCTAACTGAAGGCTTGAATAAAAAATCCCAGGTCAAAACACAGTGGATTCTACTCTGTCTCTCCTTCATCCTGGGAAGATGAAAAAAGAGCCTCTGTCAGTCTCCTGGCTTCTTCCACTTTCCTGCCTTATAACTAGACCACGGTACAACTTTTTTTAACTTTTTTTTTTACATTATTATGGCCTGCACCCTGTTCTTCATTTAGAGGTACTGTGTGTTCTTGTACCATTTACCAATTTGTTTCTAGGGCTTCTGAAAGTTTTTTTCCTTTGACCTCAATTATCTCAGAAAGTAAATTTCTGATGCTCCTTTTTCATCTGTACAGCTTTCGCTCTCCCTCAGGTTTCTCCACAGCAGAACACCACAGCAGGACGAAATTTTTATGGTGAAAGCTAAGGTTCCGACTCTATATTCTCTGAAATTTTTGTCAATTTTCGTACATCCTACCATTTTCAATTTATTCCGTCAAAAATGAATGGCCGTCTATGGTGGCAAGGGTTTTACCCTTAAAACCCTTAACATTGTGGCAGTCAAAGTGTTAATCCAATCATAAAATTAGGGGGAGAAGGTTTCTGCCCGACAGTGATGAAATACAAGGAAAGCTGACACCAGTGTCAGTGTGACAGACAGGGAGAGACGTCAGGTGAACAGCAGCTATCTGCTGTGAAGCTTGTAGGACAATGACAGCGTGTTTGTCATGTCACGTTACACAGGATTCACACTAGATCATCATGTAATTACTCACTATAATGTACAGTAGGAGTCAATCAAACGTAGACCCGTAATGCAGTGGTGGAAAGTAACTAACTACTCCTGTCATTTTACTCATGTACTGTCATTCATCGTCTAGCCTCCCCTTGCTAGCGATTCCGAGCGTTTTTCACACTATAACCTTTGAAGTTGCACAGAATTTTGTTTCCAACACGGATGTAGACAAAGGAGGTGACGTTGGAAAGACTTGTCTCTCTTCCACAGAAAAAATAACATTGTATCCGCGATCATCCGTTCTAAAGTTATGGACCGAAGAAAAAAGCTTGTTTTAACCAATGCAAAAACCCACTCACCAAAAACCCACTTGGAGAAAAGAAAAAATAAATAAAATCTGAGATAAATAGATTTTTGAAAATCTGACAGGATGTATTTCTTTTAGTCATGTATTCTGGGATTTGTAGTCCTGGATCAGTCACAGGCTGCGGATCAAAAGTAGCAGATCTACGTCAAAGTAGATCTGCTACTTTTGCTTTACTTTTGAATTTGAATCCTGAAAAGTAACAGTTTTGGACATAATGAGGTTTCCACCCGACAGAGATGAAATATTGAGAACATGTCAATTGAATGTTTATATCGTCGTTGTCGGGTGGAAACCTTGTATGTCCAAAACCGTTAGTTTTGCATTTATCATTTTAAAAATGATTTAAACTAGTGAAAACAGCCGATCTACAAGCACACAACGCCTCGCACCGCGAGGCGTTGTGTGCTTGTAGATCTGCTGTTTTCACTACTTTTGTGCGACGGCCTTGTATGATGAAGCAGGGCTTTACTTTGCGAAAGAACGTACAAATTTGAAACTTGGAGATACAAGGTTTCCACCCGACAGCGACGATATGTTGATTTAGGAAGAGGTGCTGCCAGTGCCTCTAGCCCAGGGGTCTTCAACAGGGGGTCCCTAGGGGGACCTTAAGAGTTACTACAGGGGGGGCCCCCAACTCTTTGTGTGATAGGATAATTCTTTAAAATTAACAACTTCCCTTGCATCCCTATTCTGAGGAGAACTTTAGCCAAAAATAGCAGATCTACAAGATCTCAACGTCTCGCGCTGTGAGGCGTTGAGAGCATGTAGATCGGCTATTTTTGGCAAACAGGTTTGGTGTAGAGGGAAAGGTCAAATTTACTATCAACGTGGTAAAAAAAAACAAAAAAAAACAGATTAACACGAATCCAACATATACTTATGACAGTGCTGTCAAACAAGTTGATGAAAATCTGCGACACAATTTTATACAATATGTAGTGGGGGGGGGGGGGTCCCTGCTTTATCTCCCTTTCAGCTAAGGGGTCTTTAATTGGCCTGAAAGCGTTGAAGACCCCTGCTCTAGCCTATAGCTTTATAATGCTAGATGTATGGTGTGTAGACCTGCCTGCCTCCCTCTGGTCTCCACCGAGCTGAACGCTGCATCACTGCAACCGCTCCTCCCATTAAGATGCTTTATTTTAATGGCTTGATCTGCATTACGGCGCCGGACCCATTCCCGCTTCGCGCCATGTGCAGCGGGATTCGCGGAATTGGAGCCAAATTATCATATTACTCTCCTGTTCACGTCTCCCTCAGCGGCGGTTTAATCAGCAGAGGTGGTGAAGGAATACAGTGGGAGGGAAATTGTGGTATTAAACCCATTTAGGCCTAGAATTATTGAATGCTTTAACCAGTGAAAAATAGCAGATATACAAGCTCACAGCGCGGCACCGAGTGCCGCGCTGCGAGCTTGTAGATCTGCTATTTTTGAAAAAGTCGTGAAAATGTGTGCAAATCTTTGAATATATGTATTTTCAAAGCGAACGTTTGTAACTCAGATTTTGCTTCTGGGTGGTCCCTGGAACTAAATATTTTGAGATGTGGGTCCGTGGCCAAATAAATATCATTTTGGGGGTCCTTCACATGAAAAGGTTTGAGAACCACTGACATAGTAGTCTCTCAAGAACAGACTAACTGAGCTCCAAAAAGGACCTTTTCTTTGACGATGACTATAGCCAGATTGCTGAAATAGAAACATAGGTTTTTCAAAAAAAAACCTTAGAAGGATTCAAAAGACACTCATAGAATCGGGTCAAAATACGAATTTTCACGATTTTTCAAAAATAGCAGATCTACAAGTTCGCGAACTTGTAGATCTGCTATTTTTCAATAGTTAAAGCATAAAATAATGTGTACCCGTTCTAAACGGGTTAAACATATATTTTCATCGCAAAGGGATCAGACAGAGTATGGCTTTTCTGGGCAGCAGTAGCGCCGCATTCCCCCCGGCCCCCGGGGGGTTTAAGTGTGGATTAAAAGATTCAGCAATAAACAAAAGCGAGAACATAGCGGCGCCCTTGCGGTTTGCATCAAAGACACTAAACATAAAAGGTGACCTCAACTAGCAAAGCCTATACTTTTATTTCCACTCTCTGATGATGAGTGTTGGTGTCTGCATAGGCGTTCTGGCCCTCACACACAGCCTCACAAGCTTCAGCGAGACAATAAAGCTGAGCAATATGTAACTCAATAGCCTTTAACATAACGTGTCTACACATTCTCTACCATATACCAGCAGTTCCCAAGCTTCTCTCGATCAGGGCCCAATTCAGCGGCATGTTTATTTTTAAAGATCAATCAATCGATTGCGCTATACGGCTTGGATAAATAGAACCAGCGTAGCATGGGCCTATTCATATTTATTTATCGCTACAATAAGAACAACTCATTTTTCAAGGTTTCAAAGAAAATATATATTAATATAATGTGTCCTATGTTTCTATGTCAGCAATCTGGCTAGCCATCGTCAAAGAAAAGGTCCTTTTCACTTAACTGCAGCTCAGTTAGTCTGTTCTTGAGAGACTACTATGTCAGTGGTTCTCAAACTTTTTCATGTGAAGGACCCCCAAAATGATATGTATTTGGCCACGGACCCCCATCTCAAAATATTTGGTTCCAGGGACCACCCAGAAGCAAAATTTGAGTTACAAACATTTGCTTTAAAAATACATAATATTCAAATATTTGCACACATTTTCACAACTTTTTCAAAAATAGCAGATCTACAAGCTCGCAGCGTGGCACTCGGTGCCGCACTGTGAGCTTGTATATCTTAGCTTGCTAATTCTATCGATTGTGCTATACGGCTTGGATAAATAGAACCGGCGTAGCATGGGCCTATTCATATTTATTTATCGCTATAATAAGAACAATTCATTTTTCAAGGTCTCAAAGAAAATATATATTATAATGTGTGGGAAGAGGGAGAGCAGGGAGGGAAAAAAACTACATTAAAGAGGCACGTCAAAGAGAACATAAAAAGATCAAGATATCTACATAATACGCATGCATAAATGAGGTTAAACATAAGGTCCACATAACCTCTCAGGTATGTGCATGATTAGACATACAGTAAGGTGCATATTATCCTTAGCACAGTCTGGGAAAAACCTCATCATACTGTACCAACAGGGGATTGCAGATGTGAACTATTAGCTGCTTTGTTAAATCCGGGGTATTTGATGTTCATTAACTCATTCTGTGCCAAATGCCAAAATGGCTCCAAGGTAGCTGTGCCACGGTTTTGTATGTTTTTCTTTATTGCGCAATCAAAAAAAATGTTTGTTTTTTTTATAATTTTTTTCCCCACAGAAACAGACACAGTTGTTGTGATTCAGTGGCAAAAATAATTTTGTCAATCAGACAAATGGTTCCAGAGATAGAGCTGTTTGAATGAAAAAAGTGTCCATCCACTAGAATGAACACACATTTTCTCAATCAGCTAAACGAGGGAGCCAACACACAAACAGAGAAAAGCATCTCTATGATCCCAGGTCATTTTGACATCTTAAAAAAAAAAAAAAAAAAAAGGGAATTTTTTTTTTTTTTTTTTTTTTTATACAAAAAACTCAAGACGTCAAAGACGTCATTGGCACTGAACGCCTTTGCAAAAAAAACGTCATGAGACGTCATTGGCACAGAATGAGTATGCAGTGTCCCGTCCAAATGAACAAATAAAGTAAAGTAAGGTAAATAGCCTGTCTTCTATTTAGCAAAGCCAGGGAATACAGTACCAGTATAATCTGTCAGTAGGCCTACCGACATACAGTAGCAGAAACTCACATCTCCATTTTTAGTTTTTTATGTTTTTATCGTGAATTAATGCCCAAGTTCATCATACTGTACAAGAGTCTTAGACGAAAGTAGTGAGAATTGTTAGTGACCGGCTATTTTCACCATTTAAAAAACAAATCACACCTATAGTGTGAAGTGAGCAGTGCTACTTATGAGTTCATATGAGCGCCCCGCAAGCTTGGCCAATGTGACCCTGGGCGTACAGTACAACAAACTTTGAGCGCTTTGTGCCAAGATGTAGGCCAGATGTAGGCCACGCTGCAGTGGACAAAGCCAGATGTTGGAGCTTAGCACCTTCCAGGAGCACAGCTCAAAAACTATAGATAAAAAAGGAACGGTTCTGGACATACGAGGTTTCCACCGGACAGCGACGCACGCTAGCCTGTTTACACATTCTATTAGCACAGCCAGGGAACCACTGTAGCATTTCCTTTGCTGTCATCTAGAGGTGAGTGCTCGTAAATTGCCCCCCGCCCCCCCATCCCATCCCTCTAACCGTTTTATATCTCCCTCTCCCCCTCTCTCTCCATTACTCGCTCACACGCTCTGTGTTTGTGTGCAATGTGCGTCCGCAACCAACAAACATGATACACAGGTGCATAGTCTGTCTGTCTGTGTCTGTGCGTGCACATAGACGCGCGCACGCACACACACACACACACACACACACACACACACACACACACACACACACACACACACACACACACACACACACACACACACACACACACACACACACACACACACACACACACACACACACACACACACACACACACACACACACACACATTGACCATTTTCGTGTAATTTCATTCATTTTCTGCACCTCCATACAGCTACAAGTCCACCCCATCATCACCCCGTTCACTCTCCTCCTCTCCTCTCATTTTCAACAGAGATTTTGTCTCCTCATTCTCTGCTGTGTTTTAGCCCAGACCCCCCCCAAGAACAACAAAAAACAAGCTTGCTGCGATTTGTCAGTGTTTCTTATCTGCAGACCCTCTGTGTTCTTGCTGGACACCTCTAACAACTCAGGTTAGGTGAGAGAGGAGGCCAGCCATTATTCCCACCACCACCACCACCCACTCTCCTCCAATGGGTTGAGAGCCAGCGCGCCTGGGGGAAACAGAAGGTCCCAGGTTCAATTCCCGGCCCCCACGGCAATGTGTGGAGGTGTCCCTGAGCAAGACACTTAACCAATAACTGTGGTCCCGGGCTCCCTCGAGAAGCTCTCAGCTGTATGGGGGAGAAGCTGAAAACTAACAGAATTTCCCATGGGATGAAATACCGGTAGGTGTAATTAAGTAACCCTCGGCTCCCCAATTCCAGACAAGCGTCACAAACCTGCAGAAGATAAATGTCACGCAGGTCGGGAGAGCTGCAACTTTACCCATGTTGTGTGTGTCCTCCCAAAAGAATCAGTCCATGGATGCCTAGTAATATTTGGAATTTGTCAATACAGCACAGAAATCTGATGTAATTTACCCATCCTACCTTGTTTAAAATAAACAAACGATCCTGGCGGTTTGACTAATATGGATATGAAGCAATGTACTGAATGGAGCAATGAATGTATGAAGACATTCAAATCGCAAAATGAAATAAAGTGAACGTATTTCATTCATTCATTCATTCATTCTCTCTGAAATACATTGAGGGCAGAGCCCTCATTTTCAATGATGCCGATATTGCGGAAAGCATAATAGGCTACAACATATTGAAATGAGAACAGCAGGATAGCTAGTACAGTATTATGCTTTCAACTGTGTGCGTTCATTGGAATATCATGGTCTCCATCATCATCTTATAGGAAGAAGATGAAGAATTCAAATAGTCATATGGAAAATGGGTCCGCGGCCCACGGTTTCGCAACCTATTGTCTGGGAAACAGTGTCCTAATCCAGGCGTTCCCACACCTTTTAGCTCAGTCCACAAAAGAGAAATTGGACATTTGGCTGGGGACCCAAACTAGTGAAAATTGCAGATATACACCACACTGTGAGCTTGTAGATCGGCTATTTTCACTACTTCTTAATCATATCGTCGTTGTCGGGTGAAAACCTTGTATGTCCAAAACCGTTCGTTTTGTATTTATCATTTTTAAAATGATTTAAACTAGTGAAAATAGCCGATCTACAAGCACACAACGCCTCGCGGTTGCGAGGTGTTGTGTGCTTGTAGATCTGCTATTTTCACTAGTCCTGTGCGACAGTCTTGTGTGATGAAGCAGGGCTTTGCTTTACGAAAAAAAACGTTCAAACTGAAACTTGGAGATACGAGGTTTCTGCCCGACAGTGATGATATACTGTATTTTTTTTATTTAATTTATGGGATTTATTAGATGTGTTTGTTTGTTTGTTTGTTTGTTTTAAAACATTAAAAAACATGATTTTTACTCGAGTCGTGACCGATAAAAACGGGTCCTGAGCTGACCCACTGTTTGGGAACGACGATCCTAAACCACGGCTCACTTGTTCTTAGAAAGAGCGGCGCTGCGCAGGGGCGTCACAAGGGGTAGGAAAGTGGGACTGAGTTACCAGGGCCCAAGGTGGTGGAGGGGCCTTAATTATTTTATACTTTAGCTATTGAAAAATAGCAGATATACAAGCTCACAGCGCGGCACCGAGTGCCGCGCTGCGAGCTTGTAGATCTGCTATTTTTGAAAAGTTGTGAAAATGTGTGAAAATCTTTGAATATATGTATTTTTTAAGCGAACATTTGTAACTAAAATTTTGCTTCTGGGGGGTTCCCTGGAACTAAATATTTTGAGATGGGGGTCCGTGGCCAAATACATATCATCTTGGGGGTCCTGCACATGAAAAGGTTGGAGCTCCACTCACTGACATCGAAACAGGTTTTTCAAAAAAAGCCTTAGAAAGGATTTGAAATATTCAAAGATTTTCATGATTTTTCAAAAATAGCAGATCTACAAGCTCGCAGCGCGGCACTCGGTGCCGCGCTGTGAGCTTGTATATCTGCTATTTTTCAATAGTTAAAGCACAAGGGGCCCCGCGGTGAATCCTTGTACCCAGGGCACCAGAATTTGGTGCGACGCCCCTGGCGCTACGGCTCAGGGTTTGCAGGGCCACCGGCCCTTCAAGGGTATACAACGCTTGTTTACAGCAAGATTATGAGCTGCTAAAAATTGAGCACTTTATTACACTACTATGCAGTAAAAACCCTGTTAAGGGCCCTACATTCACACTCACACATTTTACTGTGTACAAAAAAATAAAAAATAAAACTCCAGCAACAACAGATTTTTTTTTCTTCTTTTTTTTATATAGCTCTCGAGTCTTCTTCACACATTAAATACCTCATCTGACCTGACTGACAAGGTCCTAGAGCGCTATATGGCGGAGGATGATTCACCTAAGCTGTTTCGGATCAAAGGCGTGGGGGTGAAACAACGTTATCTTTGTGGCCAAGGAGCGGTGGGCTGTTGTTGCATGAATCAAACGTCTACACTTTGATGGCTGCTGTTGGAAGGTTATTGCTCGGGGGTGACCCCAGGAAGTGATCGTGCCTGTAGTGCCGTGGGCACTGCATGGTGTGGGAGGTCTGTGCACAGATACAATTGTCAGTGTTAAAGGGAAAAAGAATGGAAGGTAAATAAATCCCTTTATTCTGATGTGAGGACATCATTTATATAAGTAAGTGAGTAGTTTGGGAAACAATGATTCCAGAGCCTTAGGGGCTAGGCGCCTTTCTCCTGTTTCTGGCAGGGGTGAACTGGGTGTCTGGCATACCGGGCACTATTAGTGGGCCAGTGGGCCCAAAAAAATGGATGAATGAAGAAATATCTTTGCCCCCATTTTAGGGTAGTTACAGTCATTTTGGGGCTGGGCAGCCACTAAGTGGAGAGGGCCAATCCTTCAGTAGCACCGGATCATGCATACATGTGTACTGGAAATGGCATCTCATAAGTTAGTCTACTGTCAGTGTGCACAAGATGTCTGGCTGTGATCTGTCTTCTTTTTACTCCAATACACTAATTTGAAAACATTAGTTACTAGTTACTTTGTAGATTTTGATTATTATTACAAAACATACATTTAGGCCATTTGAAAATAGACGATCTATAAGCTCACAATGCGTCGCGATGTGAGCTTGTAGATCTGCTATTTTCAAAAGATTTTTGAAAACTTGTGTGAAATGGGACATTCTGCTTAATGAGTACTTTCTACTTGTGGCACTTTAAGTACATTTTGATACCAATATTTTGTACTTCCGGACTTTTACTAGTAACAGATATTGCTACATTGCAGTATTGCTACTTTTGCTTAAGTAAGAAATGTGAGAAGCCTACTTTTTCCACCACTGGTAAGAAGCCAATGGTTCCCGAGCCAAGTGGCCCGTAGGTCAAGCAGCCGAGCTACAATACCCTTTCTGTAGCGCGAGGCAGCTTGATGTACAATTACACCCCCTGGACATGACACTACTAGCATGCTAGAGTCATGCTTGGCATGGATACGCCGTGCCAAGCAGGGAGGCACATTGGGTGCCATTTTTATAGTCTTCGGTGTGACCCCGTCACGGATTTGAATCCCGACCTCCCAATTGACACTCTAACCAGTGGGCGGCATAGCTGAAAGGTTAGAGAGCCCGTCTGGGGAACCAGAGCCCCTGGTTGTCCCAGATTAGATTCCAGGCCAGGGTAGCAATGTCGATGTGTGTCTCTTACAAGACTCTTAACCCGTAATTGCTCACGCGCTCCTTGTGGGCAGCGAATCAGCTGGGTTGGGCTGAAAATACTGAATTTCCCTTGTGGGAAGAAATAGGTATCTATGAATCTATGAACCACAAGGCCACCGAGCTATCATTAGTGCATGGCCCTGACTTAATGGTCAGAGATCTAATCAAAAGGGACAAGGCTCAGTTAAAATTAACAATAATGATTTTACTGTGCTAGTGTTGGCGTTGGTGATGTGCAGTTATCACTGCACGGCAAGGACCTTATTACGTTCACAGAATACACTGAAGTCCGTGGTCCAATCATTTGCATTTACAAAGGAAATTTGAACGAGACAAAGAGATTACATGCAAAATATACTCATATACGTAATGGCTTAATAAATATGCAAGGGAGGACCGAGTAGAACACAAAGCGTTTCAGAGCACACAAGCCACTGCAATCGACTGATTCTACAATACATGTCATTCTCTAGCCATGATTTGCACCAAATTGAGTGAGTGAGTGAGTGAGTGAGTGAGTGAGTGAGTGAGTGACTGAGTGAGTGAGTGAGTGAGTGAGTGAGTGACTGAGTGAGTGAGTGAGTGAGTGAGTAGCGCATATTGAGAACTGTCCAAATAATAATATTCATAACGGTAATAATCATAAATGAAAATGTGTCACTTGGCGCAATGGCTTCCATTAATATGGCAACTAGGGCAAGGGTTCCCAAACTTTTCTGGCCATGACCCCCCAAAATAATCATACAGTATTTGAACTATAGGGACCCCCCATCCCGACCAGCACTTGGAATTGTATTACATTTAGTTTGACTCGGTTCCACAGATAAACATTGTGAAAATCGCCAAACTGAAAAGCTCTACAAAATAGCTCTACAAGCTCACAAAGCTATTTTCACAATGTTTGCCTCTTTCTTAACCCATTCTGAGCCCACCAAATTAACGGATTATAATGTCCAGAGTGCCTCTCGCTGGCTCCATTAACGGCCATTATCTTATTTTGAAGTCCACAGCGTAAACACTTCCGGTCTGACGTCATCGCGTCCTGCGCCGGAATCGATCATTGTTTACGTGGTGTCATGGCGGATCGGATCGATGCTTTTCAACATGTGTTTTATAAGCGAGCATCTGCCTCCATCTTCGCTTCTAAAGTGTAGTTTTGAGATAATGGACATTAAAGATGAGATCCCCCGTCTGCCTCAATGTTATGGGATTACTATTTTGTGCTCGTGGATCCGTGATGATGAGAAATCAGCGACGGAGATCGGCTCGGGACGTTCCGCCATTGTACATGGTAGGATAACCGCCGTTACAGTAATATATTACTTTTCGCGAGATATCTCGGGAATGGCACTCGAGATACTCGAGTACATTTCGCGAGATATCTCGGGAATGGCACTAAATCGGTTAAGTAACATTTGTCAATTCGGTATTGTGCCGATCCCGAACAAGTTCGGCTTTATTTCAATCCAATACAATTTTTTTTTTTATTATTTTACTTACCCTGAGCTGCTTGTAGAGCCGTGGGTGGTCCTGGCTCGTCCTACGCTTTCCAGCGAGCCATTTTACATGGTCCGACGATATATTGCATTAAAAATGGTTTAAAATACATTTTTGAGCCCCCCAATGTTCACCGAATGTTCGGCGCCGCCGGCGGTACGACGTCCAGTGTGCCGATCCCGAATTAATGCGGCTTTTTTAATGAAATGAATAAAATGATCCGAGGCCTACTGAAGCCCCGGCCTAAATTTTCCATCCAGTGACCGAGATCCGGCCGCCCCCCGGCCGGCCGTAAACGAGTAACGAATCGCCGCCGAATCCAATGCAAACCCACATCTTTGAAGGTCATTTTCTCTGGATTGTGTTTTTAGGGAGGCGGCGCGAGGTTTATTTACGGCGAAATCGCCGAAAAATGATCTTTTAAATGAGAAAAAGCTAATAGCTATTTTGTAGCCATTTTCATCCGGGACATTTTCATGACGTGCACGAACGTGAGCACGCGCGTCACTGCAACGTGAGTCCCCGGATGCTAATGCGCTCGCCTATGGGAGATACCCTGGCATTCTTTGGCGCCCTCTAGGGGCTGGCACTGGAAGGGTTAAAAAGGACTTGAGAAATGTGCAGATACCATTGTATACACTTATACTTTATGTTGGTCTGTTCACTGTCGAAGAAGAGAACAACGCTGCACCTTTACCCCCTCCCTCCCCGGGGGTGCTGACCCCCAGTTTGGGAACTACAGATCTAGGGAGCAGGTTGGAGGCTAAATAAGTTCAGGGACACTTTGACAACACGGCCCGGGGCGGGCCGGGGTGGTGAACTCGTCTTGCGAGTGGCTGCTGGGATTAAGCCATTTAGACCTAGAATTATTGAATGCTTTGACTGTTGAAAAATAGCAGATATACAAGCTCACAGCGCGGCACCGAGTGCCGCGCTGCGAGCTTGTAGATCTGCTATTTTTGAAAAATTTGTTTTTGCAAGTCTTTGAATATATCTATGTAAAAGCGAACATTTGTAACTCAAATCTCTGCTTCTGGGGGGTCCCTGGAACAACATATTTTGAGATGGGGGTCTGCGGCCAAACAAATGTCATTTTGGTGGTCCTTGACATGAAAAAGTTTGAGAACCACTGATTTAGAGGAAGGATTTGGAAGTCGGGTCAAAGATCGGGTCAAAGATATTCAAAGACCAAAAATAGCAGATCTACAAGTTTGCAGTTTGAGCTTGTAGATCTGCTATTTTTCAATAGTTAAAGCATGAAATAGTGGTTAAAATCTAACGCGACTCTGGCGCGTTCCCGGTCTTTGATGGTTAAAATGTGAATTGGCTGCACTCAGGGCCAGATGGGACAAGCTCCTTCGTCGAAGCTGTTCAGCCAGATAACTGGGCAGAGCAGCGAGTCAAATGACTGATGGATCTGATGGCTTCTAGAGCACTACATCCCATCCCAAAGCCCATTTCACGCTTTGCGTCGCGGATGCAAAAATCGCGCTGTGAGCGAACGTGTAAGTCTGCTGCTGTTCTCGGGCGCGCTAGGCGCGCGACACCGCCATGCGGCGGAGCAGAACTTAAAGCTTAAGACGACCCGTAGAAAGCATGACCTGCCTTCAGGTCAAGTCAAGTAAATTTATTTATAAAGCACATTTGACCAAAGTGCTGTACATCATGAGAAAACAGTAAAAACAAATAGCAAAGCAACACAATGGAATAATTGTAAACCTTTAAAACCTTGTAAGTATACAGCAATAAAATAAAATTTTAAGATATAAAAGCAATGACAGGTACAGTAAAAGGCACGGGAGGGGGGAGGGGTCCACCTCTGGGGTCTAGGGCTCAAATGCTAGGGCAGGGTTAGGGGGCGTGACCTAGGTGAGACGTGACCTTTGACACCATCTAAATGTCTCAATAGAAGAGCAGGGAGACAAAATACAACCACTCAAGTTATATTGTACTAATAACAATTAACACTCATGTTACATAGTGGAACTTTAAGTATCAATAAATATTGTGTAACATGTAGGCCCTCATACATGTTTACTAGAGTAAAAGTACAAAAGTATTGGAGACAAAAATATACTCAAACTACCAAAGTTAAAAGTATGAATTGCTCATTCCACAATTCTTTGTGGTGAGCTTGTGAGCATTTGTTGAAAGCAGCCATTTTCTAACACACACAGTATAAAATATGGCTTAATTAGTGACTATACTACTTGTCCGACTTTATTCCATCCATCCACCCCTCTTTCCCTTCATAGATAAACTTTCTTTTGCTGTGCTACTCCTCTCACAGTTATGGTGGCTCGCACTTCTGTAGATTTAGACTAATAATCATCTAAATCTACAAAATAACTTATAACTCAATTAAGTTCCCAAATAATTGTACAGCATTTGCCTCTGAGATGAAAACGAAAAATCGTTACTTGTCGGGCAGAAACCTTGTATCTCCAAGTTTCAAATTTGTACGATTTTTCGTGAAGTAAAGCCCTACTTCAGACAAGGACGTCGCACAAAAATAGTGAAAACAGCTGCGAGGAGTTGTGTGCTTGTAGATCGGCTGTTTTCACTATTATGAGTACAGTACACGTATAGTTACTTTCCACCACTGCCTGCCCTCCCGTCCAAATGAGAAAGGATCCGAGGTCTTTACAGGTGCAGGCAAGCGGTCAGACGGTCGGATCAATATCATCTTTTAAGCATTCGACCCCAACATCGAGCAGCGGCATGGATCAGTGTGTCCTCTCTCTCAGCCAGACACCCTGTAAGGACGGCCCTGCCAAGCTGCATTCTGAGCGCTCCAAGCAGTCAGATGGCGAGGCTCGCCTCTTCCCTCCCTCAACAGCCACTTCACGAAGATGAATAAAAATAGGCAAATGAACGTTTTCACTGGCATCGCCACACCCAGCCTGTTCCATCACAAATCAATCAACACAGCGGGGGGTGTGGAAGGATGGCACTGGAGCAAGCACAGACTATTTAATCCTTTTTTTTAATTATTTACAGCTGGGGTCTTCAACGTTTTCAGGCCAAGGACACCTTAGCAGAGAGAGAGGCGAAGCAGGGACCCCCTCTGCATATTGTATAAATGTGTGATGGAGATTCTCATCGATTTCATAGATGGATTCATAGACTTTGACACTTAACCAATTCAAATCTTAAATCGTCTATAATTAGTAAACTTGACCCTTCACTTCACCTTTCTTTTTTACCTCTACACCACACCTATTTGCCAAAAAATAGCTGATCTACAAGCTCTCAACGCCTCGCAGAAAGTTCTCCTCAAAGTATAGGGATGCGAGGGTTCAAGTTATTCATTTAAAATAATTATACTATCACACAAGGATTTGGCGGCCACCCTTAGGTAATTCTGAGGACCCCCTAGGGGTCCTGGACCCCCTGTTGAAGACCCCTGATTTACAGGGTGCAGGCAAGAGTGGCAACTTTTCAATGTCAATACGTATTCGTCAGGTCATCGTGTTTGCTCCAATGCCTTAATCCTTGATATTATAGTCCCTCAGATGCACCGGACAAGCCTAAACCAGGCTAGAGGCGCGTGGGGGGCTTTGCCACTTGTCTAGGCCAGTTTTTAACCACTTGTGTGAGTGTGAAACGACTACAGTTGTCTTGGGACACTGTCATCGTCACCTGAGACGGCACGCCTCCGTCGTGGTTTGGTCAATAAAACAAACATTTCGGTGGCGCCTCCGTCTCAGTAGTGTCCTCTGTAAGAGCGCATGGCTAGTACTCCCAACCTGGTAGTCTCGAATCCCAGCGTGGATATGACCCTTTTTTATTCCCCTCAAGATGATGACGCATGCGCATTGCAGTAATAAGACCATATGGGTGATAACCGGTCTACCAGCCTCCTAGCCAGTAGACAGACTACTGAGCCTTAGCTTAAGGCATGACAACGGTGATAACAGACCCATAAGAACGGACGATAATGTAGGTATCAGGTGGTTTGCAAGACACTGTTGTACGCCGAGGTAGGGCATTCATTCACGACAGTCGAAATGTGGAGATATGAGGTTTCTGCCCGGCGGCGACGATGTAATGAAACGTCAACCCCAGACATTTGTATGTCGTCATCCGACATCCGCATTGCATAATTCTATCCGTGGCACTTTCCAGCGCCCCCGTGAGAAAAGAAAATGTGTGCTTTATAATACCGTGCTGAATATATTCAGGTTTTTTCCATATGAATAATTCGAGTATATCCCTCAGGTAACATTGGAAACACAGCTGTATAAATGTTGGCAGGCGTAAAAAGATTTGTGGACTTACTGTAAGGACTGAAAAGAGATGTACCACGATAAGAAGCAAGATTCTAATCTCCTTCGTGTTGCGACGTGTTGTGAGTTTGTAGATTGGATATTTTCATAGAATGTTCTTTCTTCTTCCAAGATACAGTCACAAGGATGATACAGTTCCATTGGTTAAGGATTTGCAGAGAGCAGGCTCTCCATCCTGTTCTCACCCACTGCACAGTAAAATCCATAGTTTTCATTTATCTCACACTGCGTGAAAAACATTGAATATGGGAAGTTTTTACTTGGGTAAATCCCCTCATACTTATCCCGCATACCCAAGGTTATAGATATCATCTCTGAGAAGATCATTTGCATATCGTCGTTGTCGGGTGAAAACCTTGTATGTCCAAATCTGTTTGTTTTGTGTTTATCCTTTTAAAAATGATTTAAACTAGTGAAAACAGCCTCGCATCGCAAGGCGTTGTGTGCTTGTAGATTTGCTGTTTTCACTACTTGTGCGCGACAGCCTTGTATAATGAAGCAGGGCTTTACTTTGCGAAAGAAAGTACAAATTTGAAACTTGGAGATACAAGGTTTCCACCCGACAACGACGATATATTCCCCTGGCCAGCCAGCCCCCCCTTCTAGATTTTCACACCATCAGTCCCCACAACACCCCTCCTCTCTGTGTTGTGGGGATGGGGGGAGTAGGACTGCAAGGACTGGCTGAGATTAAACAAATAGATCCGTTTGGTTACTTTTGCAGGTACTTTCCCTTTACTTGAGTGTACGCAATACTTGATATTTTATAATTCTACTCCACTACATCTCAGAGGCAAATGTTGTATTTTTTTTTTTACTTCACTACAATTATTTTTACCAGCCCAGTGGCCTTGTGGCTAGAGCAGGGGTCTTCAACAGGGGGTCCGGGACCCCTAGGGGGTCCTCAGAGTTACTACAGGGGGTCCTCCAAATCTTTGAGTGATAGAAACTTTTTTTCTCCTTTTTTATATTAACCACTTGAACCCTAGCATCCACATTCTGAGAACTTTAGCCAAAAATTGCAGATCTACAAGCTCACAACGCTTCGCGCTGCGAGGCGTTGTTAGCTTGTAGATCGGCTATTTTTGGCAAAGAGCTTTGGTGTAGAGGGGAAAAAAGGGCAGACTAAGTACAGAGTGAAAGGTCAAGTTTATTAACTCATTTAGTGCCCCTGAAATTAACGGATTATAAAGTCCACGATGCCACCTTCAGGCTGGCATCACTCCCGTTATCTTATTTTGAAGGCCAGAAGTCCACAGCATAAACACTTCCGGTCTGACGTCATCGCGTCCTGCGCCGGAACCGATCCTTGTCCACGTGGAGTTGTGTAATGTCGGACCGGAGCTTTTATACATGTGTAACATAAGCGAGCATCTGCCTCCATCTTCGCTTCTAAAGTGTAGTTTTGAGATAATGGACATTAAAGATGAGATCCCCCGTCCACCTCAATGTTATGGGATGACTATTTTGTGCTCGTGGAGCCGTGATGATGAGAAATCAGCGACGGATTTCGGCTCCGGACCTCCGGCCATTGTACTCGGTAATATATCCGCCGTTACAGTAATACATTACTTTTCACAAGTATACTCGGGATTGGCACTCCGGGTACTCTGAGTACTTTTCACGAGTCTTCTCGGGATTGGCACTATATGAGTTAAGTATTGACGGTTCAAGTGGTTAAATATCTGAAAACACAAATTGACATGAATCCAAAATACACTGATGATTGTGCTGGCAAACAATGAAACGAATGGAATCTATGAACAGGTTGTGGGGGGTCCCTGCTTCATCTCTCTCTCAACTAAGGGGTCCCTGGCCTGAAAACGTTGAAGACCCCTGGGCTAGAGTGTGTCCGCCCTGAGACTTGGCAGATGAGGTTTGATCCCTGACTGGGATCAAACCAAAGACATGTAAGACAAAGACATGTACATCAAGCCACCTCACGCTACAGAAACAGGAGACAGGCTCCTTCCCTACCGGCCTCATGGCTCGGCAACACAAGCGTAATTTGTATAGGGTTGATGGGTTTAATAAACCCAAGGGCCCCCTACTAGGGACAGTATTATAAATTCATAGGCTATTATATCGTCGTTGTTGGGTGAAAACCTTGTATGTCCAAAACCGTTCGTTTTGCATTTTTCATTTTAAAAATGATTTAAACTAGTGAAAACAGCCGATCTGGTGCGAGGCGTTGTGTGCTTGTAGATCTGCTGTTTTCACTACTTTTGTAAGACGGCCTTGTACGATGAAGCAGGGCTTTGCTTTGCGAAAGAACATACAAATTTGAAACTTGGAGATACGAGGTTCACACCCGACAACGACGATATGTACTATTTTGACATTTCCAATATATCAGGGGTCTCTAATCTCCTAATCTATGGGCCCCCCTCACTGCAGTACAGGGCCCTCTTGATCTGAAAACCCATGCAGAATAAGATCTAATTTCTCCCCTGCTCTGCAAGGCTTACTTACAATAATCTTTACATTTATTAGTTAGTTATTAGTCACTTTGCAGATTTCGCAAAAAATACATCTACAGTACACGTATTTTGGCTATTTTCCAAATAGCCTAAGTATAAAATAGGTCTGAAATGGCTGAATACAGTTCAATATTAAGAATTCAGAAGGAATTCACAGAAGGAATTCTGTGCCCCTATCCATGCCAAACTTTGCACACACACTCCTTGGCTGCCAAACCACAACCTCCACCCCTCATTTCTCACATGGGCCTCTTCTAGCGCTACCATGAGGCCGATTCTGGCAAAACACATTTTTGAACACTGCTCCTACATATTTTGCCCTAAAATAACGCAAAGCGGTACATGTCTAGAGTCATGTCATCAACATGGATCGGTCCCATTTAGCACCACCATCAGGACGATTTTTTCAAATACATTTTTGGACACTGCTCCTACATATTTTGCCCTAAAATCACGCAAAGCGGTACACAGTATCTCTAAAGTCATGTCATCAACATGGATCTGTCCCATTTCCTATATTCCCTAGTGTTTGGCTACGACTGCCTTCTAAAGTATGTGTATGCGACATGACGTGACAGTCGCTTATCTCTCGATTGGGGAGCCTTACTGGTTCTTCTAATACACTTTTACTTGTAATAAAGTTTTCTTTTTTTTTAACACTACGGTATTGTCACTTTTTAAGTCCCAAATGTGAGTGGCTCCTTCCAGCACTGCTCTGAGTTAAATGGTGTATTTTACTATGTGAGAGCTTCATCCAGCACTCAGCATTACTAATAGCTACATAATCCAGCCTGCTGTTCCTTCTCACATCCACGGCCTGGCAATGGACTTACAAGTGGGACTTTAAGCGGCAAGAGTGGCAGTTTTTTATGCCAAGCTGTTAAAGCATTATAAAAACTCGGGAGGAGAGCTACATGAATAACGTTTTGATGATGTGTTGATGGCCGATGACAAAAGAATTCAATGTCTTTTTTTTCAAGCACATAATTTTCTCCACGACTTGATTGGAAGATTTGATTAGCAAAACTTTCTTTAATCAAGATGCACTGTCTGTGCTTCTTGGCACTAGTTGACACATCTGCTGTTTTGTGGACTCATTGAGAGCATTTATACAGCTGTAAATTACGAGGCCCATATTCTCAAGTGTTTCTCGACAAGGATAGCAACTCAGAAATTCTAAACTTTTGGAACATCTTGTTTTGAACAGCCACGGTGTAGGCGAAAGACGAGGGGGTAGTTGATCATAATCTAATATAATTGCGTATGTTTTAATCAAATGGTAAGTGGTGCATTCATATCCACAATTTTCCCAACGTCCCATCGCGCATTGCGCAGAAGTTGTGCGGCAGTTTCCGGTGTCGCAGCCGAGTGTGATCTACAAGCTCACAACGGTTGCATCTGCGACGTAACGTGAGCTTGTATGTCTGCTGTTCTCCGGATGTGTCCCACAAATAATTCTACAGTAAATTACTGCGGAAACAGGTGGATAGCGTCTGTATCCATAACGCTCTACAATGTGCATTACATTCACCCATTGGTGTAGGAAGAAAACCAACCTCCTCAGGAGCAGTTAGGCGTTCAGTGTCTTGCTCATGGACACTTCGGCACTAACCGATGTGGGGGGGGGGGGTCGAACCGGATACCTTATGATTCCCACTCTACCTCCTGAACCCCTGCCACCACGTATCGTCACCGTCGGACAGAAACCTCTTCTCTCCATATTCTAAGTTGTTGTGTAAATTCATGCCATACTTGACCATAATGCAGGCTAGCTCACAAAGTTTCCTACCTGACAGAGACTAAATTATTCAAATTAACCATTCTCTTAAGGTTGAGAACCACTGCTCTAGAAAACACACACACAAACACACACACGCACACACGCACGCACAGTGTGAGAATCTTGCTGTTTGACCGCCGTTTCAGACCAGCATTTCCACAGGACTTCGGGAGTTCAGCACCTCGGCCAGCGCCGGCTCCTCTTGCCAACTCACTGAGTACTGTACCTGCCAATCTCTGTTATAAATCAGACCATTGACTGTAAAACATATGGACGACGGTAATGGTGCAGAGAGATATGGGGAGGGAAAGAGAGAGAGAGAGATATGATCGACTGGCGTGGAAAGCTGAAACTTGATTGATTTACACCAAAAATGGCCCATCTACAAGCTCATGCATGTCCATGTTGTAAGGCTGTGCATCTGGTATTTTAAGAATTGTACAGCAGACTATAAATTAAGCCTGAGAGACGGGGGAGACGTGCGTGTGCTTGCTTGCGTGCCTGTGTGTGCAAGCACGCGCGAGCGTGTGTGTGTGTGCGCGCGCGTGGCCGTGCCACAGTGCCATATCATGTGTGATTAAAACGGCGCCTCAGGGTCAGCAGAGGATTGGGACGGTGGGAGGACTGGAGACAGCCAATCAGCGGCTCCCGGCTGTCGGGCGGAAACCTCGTATCTCCGTGTTTTCAACTCAGTTTACGGTTTGGTTTCCTCGAAAGAATTAGCGGTCCTCCTACATCGTCGAACCAAGAGTGTCACACGCGAAATACGTCCAAAATAGAATGATTTAGATTGTGAACGCAAGATTGAAAGGGAAAGTGATTAAGTGCGAACCATATAAACATCGAAACCAAGGACACGTGAAAGGCTTGTGACTGAATAACGACTACAATGGATCTATATCAGAACACAGGGTTACATTTTTTTCAGTAGTGTAAAGTAACTAAGTGCATTTACTTAAGTACTGTACTTAAAGCTATACTGTGTAAGTTGCTAAACTAGTGGTCAGTAGCGGTATTGCTTTTTTCGGCCGTTTTTCGCCCGGAGTCGTCGCGCACCACCGGCGCGGACCACCGGAGCGGCGCCGCAAACCACCGCGACCGATACGAATCCGTGGAGGTGTAGAACGCATGGTAGAACGTAATTTTCTGGCCAGGATTTGGGGATTAAGAGGTTAAGAATCCTTCACCATGGTAAACACTGTAGCTGAGCGAGGCTACTTCCTGAAGACACGGCAGATAAGCTATGATTGGCCGGTAGTGTATCATGTGTGTATGATCCGCGATGTGATTGGCCAACGTATACACAACGTATACAGATGATGATGATGACGTTATTTTTCCGCGAAAACCGGACCCCGGCCAGGATCATAGAAAACATATAAAGAGAAGGCTTTAGAAGCTGAAAATAACGGAGTGGGTGTTCTAAAACTTTAGCGATTTAACAGTTAGGACAATTTTAAGATTTGTTTTATAAAAAAAGTTACATGGTATAACTTTAAGTATCGTTTTGAGGTATTTGTACTTTACTTAAGTATTTCCAGTTTTCAGTACTTTTACTTCTACTCCACTACATCTCGGATCCAAATATTATACCTTTACTCCACTACAATTATTTGAAAACTTTAGTTACTTTGTAGATATAAATGATTATATTATAAAACATACATTAATGCACTTTAGCCCTATTCTATACCTTGGCTATTTGAAAATAGCCGATGCGATGCGTTGTGAGCTTGTAGATCTGCAATTGTCAAACAGTTTGTACTTTTACTTTTGGTACTTTAAGTATATTTTGATGTCAATACTTTCGTACTTTTATTCAAGTACATTTTGAATTCTGGACTTTTACTTGTAAGGGTGCCCTACACACCAAAATACCTATGAGAGTGGAATCCGCGTTCCGCCAATGCATTGCAATGAGAATGTTTAGTGACAGGGAGGGGGGCTACGAACTAAGGTGGGAACTCAATTTTAAACAAGCATCTGTTCAGACTACCCAAAAAAGTATGTGCATTTCTATTTGTGGAGTAAAGATTTGGAATAGTTTGACAGAAGAGATCAAACACAGTAAGAACATTTCACAATTTAAAAAAATACTCAAATTAAATATCCTGGCCAAATACAGCAGTTCATAGTCTCATTATCATTATCATTTATTCGTACTTGTTAGTATTATTAATTTTATTATTATTTCTCTTACTATTACTTTGTAACATATCTCTGTTTCTTGAATTGTTATTATTATGGAATGTATCAAGTCTATTTCCTTATACATTTTGTTTTTAGTTTTTAAATTTTTTTTCTTTTCTTTTTTTCTTCTTTCTTTTCTTTCTCTTTTTTCTCTTTTTTTTTTTGAAAAAAAATAATAATAATAATAATCTGAACACTTATAACTAATCAATGTCTTAATTCATGAACATGTAGGATAGGCATTCACAAGCTTTTAGCTTCAGCCTATTCCTTTTGATCACCTGTAACAATGATTATATGAATGTTTGACCTGTATGAAATATGATGATCAAATAAACTAAACTAAACTAAGAAGGGAGCGTTTTTTTTTGCAGAAATCCTCTGCTGGCATGAAACCTCTTCACTCTCATTGAAATGCATTGGCGGAACGCGGATTCCACTCTCATAGGTACTTTGGTGTGAGGGCACCCTAACGGAGTATTTCTACATTGCATGCAGTATTGATACTTTTACTCAAGTAAAAAATGAGAGTACTTTTTCCACCACTGATTTTTTTTTTTTACCATTTCCTGAAAAGCAACAGTCTGGGACATGCAAGGTTTCCGGCCGACAACGCTGATCTGCTATGCAGTGTGCTGACTCTGCCCACCCCAGCAGTTAAGGAGACACTCCTACAGGTCCCCCAGGGTATCCTGCTGCATGTGTCCCACATTACGCTCGCATGCAGAGCGCCATAATGATCTCACGCCGCGCACACATTTATATGCTAATGCCACGTCGTACACGTGACACGTGCACGGCCGAACGCACGCACACACACACACACACTCGCACACTGTAACACCGCATAATAATCCACGTACGCCGAGACACACCGGGGCGCACACTTTCCCCCTCATGCATGTGTATGTTTTGGCGTGTTTCACATTACTCGTCTTTGTATAATATATCAGCCCTGTCCGCGTGGAAACCTCATATGTCCAGAACTGTTACTTTTTCAGGATTGAAAGAGAATTATAATAATGCAAAAGCTTGAATAGCTCGAAACGCGTCGCGAAAGGTTGCGGATCTACTACTTTTGATGCTTTTGGGGTGTGCTGTACTATGATCGAGTTGGGCATTAATTTATAAATAAAACATACAAAACCACAACAACTTATAGAGCGTCGCAGCGGAAGTGGTTTCCTGGTGCCACTTAATATTCCCCATTCATTTTCGCCATAGACTTTTACAAAAAATATTTATAACAATTATGTTAAGCCTCGAACCAAGCCATCCAGGATGGCAGTGAATCATGACCATACAACCTTTGATCCTATGTGAAAACATATTTTAATGTCAAATAATGTAATAACATTATTTGATACACTACAATAACTACCCTTTGTTTAGCAATTTTCAAAATGTTCTTTTCATAGAAACAAAGGTTGTATGGTCATGATTCACTGCCATCCTGGATGGCTTGGTTCGAGGCCTAACATAATTGTTATAAATATTTTTGTAAAAGTCCATGGCGAAAATGAATGGGGAATATTAAGTGGCACCAGGAAACCATTTCCGCTGCGACGCTCTATATGGAGATGAGAGGTTTCTGCCTGACAGCAGCGATATATATGGTTAATTCCATATGTGAGTTTTGTGTGCGCACAGCAGTATGTGGGCATTTATGTAAGCACTAAGCAAGCACACTCACATTGCTATGGTGATGCGCTGTGTGCGTCAGATCGGCGTAAGTGTTGTTTAGGGCGCACTGTGTTCGCTGGGAGCAGCATGCTCTATGGTAAATGAGCTCCTTGCAAATCAATGTTTAATTGCGCTATGGAAGGGTGCCAGCAGTTAAAGTGTCAGACAAGGAAGGGAGGACGAGTGGGATACAAAGACTTTCAAGAGAACGCAAGCCGTTGCAATCAACCGGCGTTTATACAGATGTACATAATTCTGCCTTCTCCAGCCATGATTTGCACCACTAAACGCTGACAAAAAATATTGGCGGCCTATTCTTTCTGTTCCTTAAGTGGCCCCGTAAAAGTGCAATAGGGGATTTTTTTTTTTTTTTAACATTTGGGACGGAGTGGAATATGATTAATAAAGAAGATTTGCCTGCATTGCAAAACAGCATAAAAGTAGCCATGGCACAATAAGAATGAGCAGCAATAATTTTATGTCACGGGGACAGCGTGTTCATGAACAGCTCACGCCAGCAGATTTGAGGACTATAAGCCTCTGGTTGCACAACCCAGCTAAAGCCACCATGTTTTCTTTTGCATAAATAACTAAATAAATAAATGCATACAATCCATTGTGAATTCTTCCAAAACTGTGAACTATTCTGTCATTATACATGCTAACAGGGCAAATATGATGTGCGGCCACTGTTTCAGGAACATGGACAGTTCAACACGGGGTCCAGTCATTGTTTCAGCACCATAGACAGTTCAATAATGGCCCGCTAGCGTCTCAGCACCATAGACAGGTCAATAATGCACCCTGCCAGTGTTTCAGCAACCGTGGACAGTTCAATAGTACAGTGGTTCTCAACCTTTTCAGGCCACGACCCGCAAAATAATCATATTTGAAATGGGGACCCCCACCCTGCACCAGCACAATTTCTGTTTCTTCTAATATTTTACAATTTTACCAATGTTTGACCAGAGGTACTAAAAAGGTTTTAAAAGTCCTTAAATTGTCACTTGTGTAACGGGCAGATACCCTGTATACACTTATACTGTTTGTTGGTCTGTTTACTGTTGAATGAGAAAACAATGTTAACATTTAGCTAAACATCTGGGGTCCAACCAAAATAATGTGGGGACCAACCTGGGGGTCCTGACCCTGGGGGTTCTAATCAATACAGACCAGACACCGTTTCAGCATCGTGGACAGTTCAATACAGACCAGACACCGTTTCAGCACCTTAGACAGTTCAATACAGACCAGACACCGTTTCAGCACCTTAGACAGTTCAATACAGACCAGACACCGTTTCAGCACCATAGACAGTTCAATACAGACCAGACACCGTTTCAGAACCTTGGACAGTTCAATACAGACCAGACACCGTTTCAGCACCATAGACAGTTCAATACAGACCAGACACCGTTTCAGCACCATAGACAGTTCAATACAGAGCAGACACCGTTTCAGAACCTTGGACAGTTCAATACAGACCAGACACCGTTTCAGCACCATAGACAGTTCAATACAGACCAGACACCGTTTCAGCACCATAGACAGTTCAATACAGACCAGACACCGTTTCAGCACCATAGACAGTTCAATACAGACCAGACACCGTTTCAGCACCATAGACCAGGGGTCTTCAACGTTTTCAGAACAAGGACCCCTTCGTGACAGAGACAGATGAAGCAGGGACCCCCACAACCGATGGATGCCATATAGTTTCATTGTTTGACATCAGTGTATTTTGGATTCATGTCAATTTGTGTTTTCAGATATTTAACCACTTGAACTGTCAATAGTTAATAAACTTGACCTTTCGCTCTATACTTAGTCTGCTCTTTTTCCCCTCTACACCAAACCTCTCTGCCAAAAATAGCTGATCTACAAGCTCACAACGCCTCGCAGCGCGAGGCGTTGTGAGCTTGTAGATCTGCTATTTTTGGCTAAAGTTCTCAGAATATGGACGCTATAGGGTTCAAGTTGTTAAAATAAAAAAGGAGGAAAAAAGCTTCTATCACACAAAGATTTGGAGGACCCCCTGTAGTAACTCTGAGGACCCCCTAGGGGTCCCGGACCCCCTGTTGAAGACCCCTGCGATAGACAGTTCAATACAGACCAGAGACCGTTTCAGAACCTTGGACAGTTCAATAGAAGGCCTAGTTGCTGTTTCAGCACCATAGACAATTCAATATTAAATCCAGACACTGTTTCCAGATAAAAAGGACAGCTAATACGCACTGCTCCAGGACAGGTTGCTTGTCGTACCACACGGAGCACCATGTACTTGCCAGACTGCATGAATACGACACGAAAAAACAAAATTCCATATTGATTTCTGCGTTATGATTGGCCACAGCGCTGTGGTTTAGTGCTAGTGTAAAGACTTTGGCTACCTTGCCCCAGTGGCAGCAAGCATTAGTGCCATTCTGAAAACAAAGACTTTGTGTGTGCGTGCACGAGTGAAGGCATTGCCTCGTTTCGCAGCCCTGCCGCCTTTTGCCACGCGAACTGCTGAATATCCCATCTGATGGTTAAACTTATAATGAACTGGGACAAGGATGTGATTAAGATTACAGAGTGTTCTGGAGACAGAGCTGAGGCAGTGGTATTCGGCTCTAATGGACCATGTACCTGTGCCCCATTAAAGTCTGCAGCAAAGGTGAACGTGCCAGACAATACTGCCAGACGCACAAATCGATCAAAGTGCAACCCGATTATACTTGAGCCTGGTTTATACTTAGTTGTGTGACACCAGGCGCGATAGCCTATACCTTAACACCTTCTAAGCCAAGGGGAGCCCCTTAATGTTAAAACCGTACTATATCGCACATCCCCCCAGGGACTCTCAGCCACGTCGTACATTCCCGGACTTTGTCTTTAAAACCGGAATAAAAGCTTTTGATCCGAAAATCGGCGATCGTCTAACCTTCCCTAGTCACCACTCGTGCACTGATAGCTCATGCAGACCGTGCATGAAGCAGAGGTGACGTCAGTGCCTCTCCTTCTCCAAGGCACCTTCCACCCATCCGTTTACTGTCTACACACTCGAGCTCCTCCTGCAGCCATGCTTGGGGCTATGCTAGCGAAACTTTTCAGTTCTGTTCTTCAGTCACACATGGACTATTTGCGGGGACATTTACGTGAAAGGATCGCGCACGCGAAACGCACGGGGACATCGACGATCGGCCAAAACCCCCATTCTATCCCAACGGAAATCGAGAAAATCATGGTGAGTTACTGGCCTGGGGGGAAAAAAAAAAGAAAAAACAGCGGCGCTGTTCAAGATGGAGGGGCTGCGGGGTCATGTTTATAAACATAATATTATGTCTCAGATCACAATACAATAATAGAAATGTCACGGCTAATCTACCAACCACCATTCTATTTCGGACGTCAAGGTGTTAAGTAAGCTGAAGACTCTTTACCCTTTCACCGGGTCCTGCCTATTCCCTTCTATATTCACCTACAGTAGTGTGTGTGTGTGTGTGTGTGTGTGTGTGTGTGTGTGTGTGTGTGTGTGTGTGTGTGCGTGCGTGCGTATATCTGTGCACGCGCATGTATCAGGTGTGCCAACACTAGACGTGCGTTTCTCATATTACCACTGAGGGACAAATACCCTCAAATAAAATAACAGTTTTTATCCAATATATTTCTCCCCATTTCATTTTGTGTGCAGGCAAGGGAGGTGTGTGTGTGTGTGTGTGTGTGTGTGTGTGTGTGTGTGTGTGTGTGTGTGTGTGTGTGTGTGTGTGTGTGCGTGCGTGCGTGCGTGCGTGCGTGCGTGCGTGCGTGCGTACGTGCGTGCGTGCGTGTGTGTGCACTCCTCACCAGGCTGCTCTGTGATCCATGAAGTGCAAAGGCTGCAGTATTTTTGGGATAGCGCAGAAATGTGGGTCTGTATTCTGTCCACATATCCTCACTGTCTGGCAGAAACCTCGGATCTCCGCATTCCAAAATGTTTTAGTAAATCGTTGCCGTCGGGCAGAAACCTCTTATCTCCATATTTTAACTTTGTGTTTTTTCGTACATTAACGCCCTACGTGATCATACTACAGCGTCAGACAAAACCATCAAGAGCTTGTTGATCTGCTACTTTAGCCATTTTTGAATTTGAATCCTGAAAAGTAACAGTTTTGGACATACTGTAACAAGGTTTCCGCCCGACAGAGACGAAATGAATGCCTACTTCTTCCTACAAGAATGTCACACATAACTAGCAAAAATAAGTGCTCTTCAAGTGCTCTTCAAGCGCTCAACTCAACGCATCGACATGTTGCGAACTTGCCATTTCCGCTATTCTAGAGAGACTTTAAACGTTTAAGTGGCCATACGAGGTTTCCACAAGGTACTCTGGTCTGAGGGACTTGGACACACCATCGATTAAACTTCTGGGAGAGCTGCGCGCACAGATGTGAACAACATGCTGAACGCAGAAGACACACCTGTGTGTATTCAGTATGTAATATCCAAAAGCCAGTGGCGTAAACAATAAATCAATGGCCATTTACTCTAGAGTAGGTATTAGCCCACATTGCGGTTGTAATTAAACACTAATAAATAAATAAATAGACGAACAACTGTCCAGGAGAGCCAGGAGGGGTTGAGAATCATCACTGCGTGCGTCGACAAACTGATGGCTCTTCACACCCAAAGCCACTCCACATTGTTTGGGCCGAGGTCAGCCAAACACAGAATGGAATATGAGAACAGGGTTGAGGCGGTGCAAAGGCACAGAGACGAGGGGGGGGGGGGGGGGGGGGGGGGGGGGCAGCATTCACCTTGCCGCCAAGGACACTGCAACAAAGGTTCTGCTGCCTTGCCAAGCTGTTCCACCACGAGGACACAGCAAAGCGCAGGGAGAAAAGAAAGGCACGGTTAGCAAAGTTGAGGGTCAGGCATCTTGCAACAGAATGCAAGAACAGAGATTGGAATCTTGGCGCAGAGTCGAAAGTATATAATGTATATATGTATGAGAGGAAAAAATATGAGTGAAACGGTGTCGGAGCTTGCCCCGAGGAGTCAATGTTTGCGTTTATTGATTTTGCTCTCTGAACATGTTTAACTCTCAAATACCTGGAACGCGCCCGAGTCGTGTTAGATTTGAACCACTTCAACCATTAGTTTATGGTTTAACTATTGAAAAATAGCAGATATACAAGCTCACAGCGCGGCACCGAGTGCCGCGCTGCGAGCTTGTAGATCTGCTATTTTTGAAAAATCGTGAAAATGTGTGCAGGTCTTTGAATATCTTTGACCCGATCTTTGACCCGACTTCTAAATCCTTCCTCTAAATCAGCTGTTCTCAAACTTTTTCATGTCAAGGACCCCCCCCCCAAAAAAAGACCCTTATCTCAAAATATGTTGTTCCAGGGACCCCCCAGAAGCAGAGATTTGAGTTACTAAAAGTCTGCTTTGAAAAATACATATTGAAAAATGTGCACACATTTTCACGATTTTTCAAAAAATAGCAGATCTACAAGCTCGCAGCGCGGCACTCGGTGCCGCGCTGCGAGCTTGTATATCTGCTATTTTTCAATAGTTAAAGCAGTCAATAATCCTAGGCCTAAATGGGTTAACTTCTTCCCTCGTAGCACGGTTCCTCCGTCTCTTCGTATATATAGGAACAAGTCATACACATTTCCCAGTGGGTGCACAATACTCAGTCTTGAGATAACATCTAAGAACGCTGAAACGGTGAGCGGAGAGGCTATAGTGCGAGAGCTATTATGTCACATTATGTCCATGCATTCAAGGAAAGAAAACACATAGTAATCAGAGTGCTGTTGCGTCCTCTTATCTAATGCATGAATGGGCGCTGCCACTTAACACTTCCCCAGCCGGCCCAGAATGGCTTGTTGTGGACTAGCCGGAAATTTCTATCATTGTATTATTATGATCTGAGACATAATATTATGATTACAAACATCAACAACAACGCGTGCCTTCTAGGATGGCTGCATTCTTTTTTTCCTCCTCCGTCAATCCCCCCGGTTAAAACTCACCAGAAGTAGCTCGTTCTGCATTGGCATATAGTGGGGATTTTGGCCGAGTCGTCTTCTCCCCGTGCGTTTCGCGTGCGCGATCCGTGTGCATCAATGTGGGCGCATGTGATCATCTCCATAATAAGAATCCACAGAAGAATTTTCATTAGCCTAGCCGCTAGGACAACGGCTATGCTAGCGCTAACGTCCACACTGTAAGTCAATGGCTAGAAGGCTAATCTGCCCCCGAAGCGATCAAAAGCACTTCTGGGAGAAGAATCATGCTATTGGTTAGACCGGTGGTGAGACAGACAAAGGCTAGCGAACATTTTTTTTTCCGATCATTATCACTTATTTCATTTTTAATGACCTAGTACGGAAAAAGACGTTTTTTTTTTTTTTTTTCGGCTAATTTTAGTACAGATGATGTACGGTATATACCGGTTTTAATATTAAGTGGCTCCCCGTGGCTTGCAAAGTGTTAAGACAATTCAAGCCTATCATGCTTAGAAGGAGGTCACTCTATGAACTGTGCCACATGGGCACATTCACATTCCTTTAACATCGTGCTCATAATGCTGCATTCACATACAGAGACAAAACAACGCATCATATCAGGCGCCGAGTCGCCTCGTTTCTGGAGGTTAGTCCTGGTTTCTTGAGGCACTACACTGTCTTTCTGCATTCTCTGTATGTGATTATTACCTTGCTGGTTGTTGTATGTCAGTCTGGATAAGTGCCTGCTAAGTGCCTGAACTGTAAACAGGCCGCTGTCGGAAGTGTTGCACGCGTACGCCAAGCGATAAAAATATAAAGGAATGCATAAAGCCTTGGGTTTAAAATAACACGGAAACTGGTTGACATGAATGATTCGTTTTCTCACATTACAGGAATTGTGTGGAGAGAAAGTGAGTGGAAACAACAACTTGGTGGTTTTGTAACTGCAGTTGAAGCCAGCTCAACTTGCTGTAGCTTTGTAGATTTTGTAGCGGCTACAAACGCTGGGCGTCGCCTCGTATCTTCTTGTATGTGGCTGGCATCCATTGAAAATAAACGCTGCCAGTGTGAGATCTAGCGTAACACAGGTCTTGCATTTCAGTAGACTTGAAATGTTCCCCATAACATTAAGTTATTAGGTAAATCACTAACTCTATATTCTCCTCGGTTGTTTTCTTTTTGTTATTAACTCTCCTACTGCCAGATTATTTATTTATTTATTGGGTCTGGTGCCATCAAAAAGCGGCTTACCTTTGCGACGTTATAGCAGATAGACAGACATTTATTTTTTTTATTTTTTTTATTTTTTTTTATTGTGCAATAGTGCACTTTGGTCTGCCAGGCAGCAGAGGGCGGCGTCATGCGAGAATGAATGTGAATTTGCCTGTTATGTGTTGAAGAAGAAGAAGACCAGTCACTGGCCACAGAGCCTTACAGCCAGAGGAAATCAACAAGGAAGTGAATTGTTCTCCGTTGATCTAACGCATAATGGATTTTTTACACCATCACCGCGGAAAATGTGTTTACAGTAAACGGCCGCGCGACCCCTCATCAGCTTACAGTCATCAGACGAACGAACCGAACGAGCGCCGTATTGGCATCGAGGTTCTGTAAAAAATGGGGCGAACGTTAACGTTCAAAGCGTGGGGAGAGTTAAGTCATATATCACATGAAGCAGTGACTATGGGATGGAGCAACTGTCACTTGTATTTGAGTAATATTTGACCAAGAGTGCTATAAACTCAACTACTGCTGGTACGTTTTTTTCTTTTTTTTTTTTTTCACAAAGTAAAGCCCTGCTTCATCAGACAAGGCCGTCGCACAAGAGTAGTGAAAACAGCAGATCTGTTGTAGATCAGCTGTTTTCACTAGTTTAGCTCATCTTTTTAAATGACAAAAACGAACGGTTTTGAGGTTTCCACCCGACAACGACGATATGATGATATTCACAAGCTCACAGCGCGTCATGTTTTTTTTGTTTGTTATTTTGCCTATCAAAAAAGTTTGAATTTCTTTTTTAAATAATATTTAATAATTTAAAATGTAAAATAAAACTCTTCTCTCCTGGACGTCCTGACACAAGACTTGACACAGATGGGGAGGGTCATCGCGGGAAAATACGTGTCACTTTTGGGGCGGTCCACGGAAAAGTTTCAGAACCAACTGGCATAACCGATTCAATTTCCTCTGGACTGGTCGAGGGTTTCTTAAGGACAAGTGGCAAAACACACACACGCCCGCACGCACACACGCACGCACGCACGCACGCACGCGCGCGCGCGCACACACACACACACACACACACACACACACACACACACACACACACACACACACACACACACACACACACACACACACACACACACACACACACACACACACACACACACACACACACACACACACACACACACACACACACACACACACACACACACACACCACCCCCGAGAGGGCCATTAATTGTACCTCAGCGCTCCTCCTCAGCCTCCATGTTTACTACAGTAAATAAAGTACATCATAGAGCAGAGCATCCATGCATATTGAGACCTTAATCACAGGCCGTCTGCTGGATTGACGAGACGTCGGGCCCCGACGGGGAGGCTGCTCTCCTGCCTGATTGATCTGTTAATTCCTACCGCAGTGAGGCTCTGCGTCAGCGCTGTGGACACTTAACTAAAGTACATGTACTCCAGTACTCGACTTTTGAGGTATTTCCAATTTTCGATACTTTTACTTCTAGTCCGCTACATCTCAGATCCAAATATTGTATTTTTTTTTTCTCCACTACAATTAATTGAAAACTTTAGTTACTAGTTAATATTACTAGTAAGAAGCCTCAGGGCGACAAGCGAGGTCGCGCCACAGTGATGTGGACATCAGGGATGTGGACATCAGGGATCTCCATATATGGGCATGAATGTGATTTGTTCCCCTGGCATCACAGGGATCTCCATATCTCCATATACGGTCATAAAAGGGATTTGTTCCCCCCTGGCATCACAGTGATCTCTCTAACAGGGCATCATTAATATTGATCACATCAGTTAACTCCATATATGGGCATAAAAGGGATTCTGTTAGTGTGCCATCACAGTGAAGCAGAGCGTGATGTCAGAGCGGCAAACCTATTCTGGTAGAGTGGTTCTCCTGACATCACAGTGACATCAGAGCGGCAAACCCATAGACCGTAAAAATGTGTACACGTCTACACGGACACGGACAAGCCATTATAAGACATCCGCGAAAAAATATCAATACAGCAATGCATTAATATTAAAAAGAAAATGCACATTGACATTTTAACTTTTGAATACCTGAGTATATTTACTTTGTCCACCAATGCTGTGCATTGCCTTGGCCTACATTCCAGCGTTCTGCTGTGATTTCATTGCATAATGAAGTGTTGAGGAGGAGGGGGGGAGTGGAGGGTCAGGCCGGACCGACCCGCACCCCCACAGCGTTGCACTGCAGGCCCCCACACTTCAGAGCAGAAGATCTATAAGGCCTTCCTTTTTTAGATCACTGGCTCTCATACCTTTTTAATCTCAAGAACACCCCCCCATGAATAATGTATTTATCTGCAGGCGTTGACCCCCATCTGAAAGGATTCTGCGCCAAGGACCCCCATACAAGATTTGTGTTGTTGAGATATTCAAATGTTTGCGTATGTTTTTCAGGATTTTGATACATTATGACGCGCTGTGAGCTTGTACAGTATATTGGCAATTTTAAAGTTGTTAAAGTTGTCCCTGGCCTGGACCCCACTTTGAGACGCAGGGTTCTAGATGCTACAGTCAGTGGTGGAAAGGAAATTTGAGGAATCTTTACTTTACCAGAGCATTTCCAAATACTTCTACTCCACTACATCTCTGAGACAAACATTGTACTTTTACTCAACTACAATTATTTGAAAACTTGAATTACTAGTTACTTTGTAGATTTGTATTACTATTACAAAAACATACATTAACCACCACAGCCATATTTAAAGGCTATTTGAAAATAGACAATCTACAACTGTGAGCTTATACGTAGATCTGCTATTTTGAAAACATTTTAGACATAATAACTTGTGAAAGGGGACATTCTGCATAATGAGTACTCTTGGTACTTTTAAAGTATATTTTGATATCAATACTTTTGTAGCCAACTTATACTCACATACTTTTTGATTACTGGACTTTTACTTGTAACAGTATTTCTACATTGCAGTATTGATACTTTTACTTAGTAAAATCGTCACCTTCGGGCAGAACCTTGTATCTCCAAGTTTCAAATTTGTATGCCCTGCTCCATCATACATGACGGTTGCATAAAACTAGTGAA